>NC_072770.1:23242808-23322243 GCF_022539595.1 Amphiprion ocellaris | reverse complement strand
ACATGCTATACTATGACATTTTTAGAGCGACATGCTATACTATGACGTTTTTATAGCGACATGCTATACTATGATGTTTTTAGAGCGACATGCTACACTATGACGTTTTTTGAGCCACATGCTATACTATGAAGTTTTTTGGGCGACATGCTATACTATGACATTTTTAGAGCGACATGCTATACTATGACATTTTTAGAGCGACATGCTATACTATGACGTCTTTTGAGCCACAAGCTAAACTATGAATTTTTTCTGGCGTCATGCTATACTATGACGTTTTTAGAGCGACATGCTATACTATGAAGTTTTTAGAGCGACATGCTATACGATGACGTTTTTTGGACGACATGCTATACTATGACGGTTTTTGGACGACATGCTATACTATGACGTTTGTTGAGCGACATGCTATACTATGACGTTTTTAGAGCGACATGCTACACTATGACGTTTTTAGAGCGACATGCTATACTATGACGTTTTTAGAGCGACATGCTATATTATGATTTTTTTTGGACCAAAGGCTATACTATGACGTTTTTTGGGCGACATGCTATACTATGACGTTTTTTGGGCGACATGCTATACTATGAAGTTTTTAGAGTGACATGCTACACTATGATGTTTTAAGAGCGACATGCTATACGATGACGTTTTTTGGACAACATGCTATACTATGACGTTCGTTGAGCGACATGCTATACTATGACGTTTTAAGAGCGACATGCTATACGATGACGTTTTTTGGACCACATGCTATACTATGACGTTTGTTGAGCGACATGCTATACTATGACGTTTTTAGAGCGATATGCTATACGATGACGTTTTTTGGACGACATGCTATACTATGACATTTTGTGGACGACATGCTATCCTATGACATTTGCTCAGCGACATGCTATACTATGACGTTTTTAGAGCGACATGCTATACTATGACGTTTTTAGAGCGACATGCTATACTATGACGTTTTTTGGGCGACATGCTATACTATGACGTTTTTAGAGTGACATGCTATACTATGACGTTTTTTTGGACGAAAGGCTATACTATGACGTTTTTTGGGCGACATGCTATACTATGAAGTTTTTAGAGCGACATGCTATACTATGACATTTGCTGAGCGACATGCTATACTATGACGTTTCTAGAGCGACATGCTACACTATGACGTTTTTTGGACGACATGCTATACTATGACATTTGTTGAGCGACATGCTATACTATGACATTTTTAGAACATGCTACACTATGATGTTTTTTGGGCGACATGCTATAGTATGACGTTTTTAGAGCGACATGCTATACTATGACGTTTTTAGAGCGACATGCTATACTATGATGTTTTTAGAGCGACATGCTATACGATGACATTTTTTGGACGACATGCTACACTATCACATTTTTTGGACGACATGCTATACTATGACATTTGCTGAGCGACATGCTATACGATGACGTTTCTAGAGCGACATGCTACACTATGACGTTTTTTGGGCGACATGCTATACTATGACGTTTTTAGAGTGACATGCTATACTATGACGTTTTTTTGGACGAAAGGCTACACTATGACGTTTTTTGGGCGACATGCTATACTATGAAGTTTTTAGAGCGACATGCTACACTATGACGTTTTTAGAGTGACATGCTATACTCTGACATTTTAAGAGCGACATGCTATACTATGACGTTTTTTGGACGACATGCTATACTATGACATTTGTTGAGCGACATGCTATACTATGATGTTTTTAGAGCGACATGCTATACGATGACGTTTTTTGGACGACATGCTATACTATGACATTTTTTGGACGACATGCTATACTATGACATTTGCTGAGCGACATGCTATACTATGATGTTTTTAGAGCGACATGCTACACTGTGACGTTTTTTGGGCGACATGCTATACTATGACGTTTTTAGAGTGACATGCTCTACTATGACGTTTCTTGGACAACATGCTATACTGTGATGTTTTTTGGGCAACATGCTATAACATGACGTTTTTAGAGCGACATGCTATACTATGAAGTTTTTAGAGCGACATGCTATGCTCTGACATTTTAAGAGCGACATGCTATACAATGATGTTTTTTGGACGACATGCTATACTATGACCTTTGTTGAGCGACATGCTATACTATGACATTTTTAGAACATGCTACACTATGATGTTTTTTTGGCGACATGCTATACGATGACATTTTTTGGACGACATGCTATACTATGACATTTTTTGGACGACATGCTATACTATGACATTTGCTGAGCGACATGCTACACTATGACATTTTTTGGGCGACATGCTATACTATGACGTTTTTAGAGTGACATGCTATACTATGACTTTTTTTGGACGAAAGGCTATACTATGATGTTTCTTGGTCAACATGCTATACTATGATGTTTTTTGGGCGACATGCTATAACGTGACGTTTTTAGAGCGACACGCTATACTATGAAGTTTTTAGAGCGACATGCTATACTCTGACATTTTAAGAGCGACATGCTATACAATGATGTTTTTTGGACGACATGCTATACTATGACCTTTGTTGAGCGACATGCTATACTATGACATTTTTAGAACATGCTACACTATGATGTTTTTTGGACGACATGCTATACTATGACCTTTGTTGAGCGACATGCTATACTATGACATTTTTAGAACATGCTACACTATGATGTTTTTTGGGCGACATGCTATAGTATGACGTTTTTAGAGCGGCATGCTATACTATGACGTTTTTAGAGGGACATGCTATACTATGACGTTTTTAGAGCGACATGCTATACTATGACTTTTTTTGGACCAAAGGCTATACAATGATGTTTTTTGGGCGACATTCTACACTATGATGTTTTTTGAGCCACATGCTATACTATGACGTTTTTTGGGTGACATGCTATACTATGACGTTTTTTGGGCGACATGCTATACTATGACGTTTTTAGAGCGACATGCTATACTATGACGTTTTTAGAGCGACATGCTATACTATGGCGTTTTTTGGACAGCATGCTATATTATGATTTTTTTTGGGCAACATGCTATACTCTGACATTTTTAGAGCGACATGCTATACTATGACTATTTTTGGATGACATGCTATACTATGATGTTTTTTGGACCACATGCTATGCTGTGACGTTTTTTGGACCAAAGGCTATACAATGACGTTTTTAGAGCAACATGCTATACTATGACATTTTGCTGAACGACATGCTATACTATGACGTTTTTAGAGCGACATGCTATACTATGACTTTTTTGGATGACATGCTATACTATCAAAATCAAAGCATTTTTCAAAAAATCGTATATCCCTTTTTTATCATGAAAAGGAAAAACGCCTTGTATTTCAATTTTAATTTTTGTATTTTAAAACGAAAATCAAATAACCACTCCTTTTTTGTTTTTCAATACCCGTTTCAGAACAGAAAATCCAATTACCAGATCCGTACATGGACCATGAATAGATAGTTTCTTTTAACTTGTATGTGTTCCTTCTAACTCCATGTGTAATGATTGCAGCAGTTTAACTCAAACTACTTTTAAGTTCGAAATCTAACCCCACAAAGTGATCACTGTTGTTACACTAACCCTGCCCGTGTTAACGCAACACAATGAAAAAAAGAAAGAAAACACATCAAGCAACACAAAACACCATACAATTTTCAAATGCAGCAAGAAACAATCCAGTCCGTTAAATTAAAAAAAGTCCAGTTCGGGTTTCCTTAAATAGTTCTTTGCAATTATCTCCCATGATCCACGCCGGATTTCCCCAATGATCCCACAACTCAAACAAAATAAGGAAGTTACCCAAAGTTGAAAGACGATAACTCACGTTTCTCCCTCGGAAATAGACGGATTCTGTGATTCCTGTGATCCTCCAACCGGCTGCTGGCACCGACGTGGAATGAACGAGCGAGAATAACTTTTTCGAGACGCCTGTTGGGACGACGCACGGTGGATCCTCACCGCTGCTTTGTTGACTTCCGGGCCACGCTCACCTGGAGGATTCCCACATCCGGAAGTAGTGGAGCAGATGCTGTGCCATAAAGTGATCATCTGCTAAAAAGTAATTGCAATCTGTTGGAGCAGACATAATTTTGTCACTGCTTTTTGTTTCTTTTTTTTTACCTGCTTTATGGCCTTCATTATAACCAATAGGATAATTGTAAAAGAAAGAATTTCTTCATTTTAGATGTAAAAGGCACGCGGAAATCATATTATTTACAATCTAAAAATGACATTACACACCATAGCCTAAACATTGCCTAAACTAAAAGCTACTTTAGCATTACCTGTATTACACCTTAAATGCAAGGCTTGATTACACTATAAGCTGTGAAAATACTAAAGTTTCACAAGACACACTTTTCCTATGACCACAGAAATAAAATTATGCGTATTTGAATATTTTGACCGCTTGATTCAGATATAAGCAGCTATATACTTACATAGAACTGCCCACAACAGCTTTAACATTAAGCACAATCAGTTGTTGGCAGATGATCACTTTTTGGCACAACACTGACGATGTGCCAAAAAATGATCATCTGTCAAAACCTGATTTTAGTCCACAAATGCAATTATTCTCATGTCTCTGCATAATTTACCTCCTCTGTGTTCTGCATGAATCAATTCAGAATTTTTTTACACGTTGAAATAGCTTTAAAGGACCAGCTCAAATCATTTAATGCCGTTTTCCACTTTCAAACAGTGACTGTAGCACTTATTGTGACTGAAATGTTGGTAATGTATCACAGCAACATTCATTATTTTCATTGTGGATTAATCTGTTGATTATTATCTGGATCAATTTATTAGTCATATGTTTTGTAAAATGTCAGAAAATGGTGAAAGATGTCGATCAGAGTTTCTAGAAGCTCTAGATGACATCTTCATATCTCTTGTTTTGTCCACAGCCATAGAGAATTAAAGAAACTATATGATCAAATTTTTAAAAATTTGAAATTTAAAAAGCTAGAATGAGAGAATTTTGACCTTTTTCTCAAAAAATTACTCAAGCTAATTAATCAATAATCAAAAGCTTGATAAATATCTTCATTGCATCTGTCGTATAATCTTCAACATTAAGCCTGATTATAACAGTAAACATTTCTTTGGTCACAATTATTCAGTTACAAGAAACCTTAAAGTTTCACAGAAACCAACCTTTGCTGTCATCACCAATACAATTATGTGTATTTCCATGTTATGACTGTTTGATTCACATACAAGCAGGTATAGATGTATATAAACTGAGAGGTAATCAGTTTTTGGCAGAGGATTTCTTTTTGGCACAACACCGGCCTTGTGAGCACCGGGAAAAACTGGGCGACGTACCAAGTTGAAAGTGCAGGCGGAGCGTGGAGGTAAGTAAACAAAAAACTATTTCCTTTTCTTATTTTTTGGTACACTATATTTTGGCGATCGCTGCACAAATACACAAATAAAAACTAACAAGCTAACTTTGGTGATGTCTGTCCTTAACAAAGCCTCAGCATACTTAATCTGGATGAATGTGTGTAACATATGTTAAATGTATACAGCATAGATAACATTTAATTTGTACTATAAATAAAGTGTGCTTATAGTAATCATTAAAGAAACAATTACTTTTCAATCCTTTTTGTCATTATATTGTGGTGAGAACACCTGATAAGCAGCTAATCCCGAACGCATAAGGCATCAGAGCGAAAGGCCTCTGCACCCCAACTGTGAGTCATACTGAAGCACCTCTTTCACCTCGTCTGGAGAAGGTCTCTGTGTTCTGAAGACAGTCTGTCTGGCTTCTGTACTGACGAAGGCCCATCCTAGTGCAGCCACTGACTACAGACCAGTAGCTGTGACCTCACACATGATGAAAACTTTTGATAGACTGGTCCTGGATTCCCATCCATCCATCCATCCATTATCTATACACCGCTTAATCCTCACTAGGGTCGGGGGGGGACCGAAGGCAGGGGACACCCTAGACAGGTCACCAGTCTGTCGCAGGGCTACATACAGAGACAAACAATCACTCTCACATTCACACCTACGGGCAATTTAGAATTACCAATTAACCTCAGCATATTTTTGGACTGTGGGAGGAAGCTGGAGTACCCGGAGAAAAGCCACGCATGCACAGGGAGAACATGTAAACTCCTGGATTCCCTTCAGCCATTTCATTGACCTCCTCCAGTTCCCCAACCAGTTGGACATAGAAGATGGCAACATCTGTCTCTTTCACCCCTCAAAATCTGGATTCTTTGTAATTCTGCCTTATTGCAGGTATTCAAATCAGATATATTGCCATGGTCAAAACTAAAGGGCCTCAAAAACATGGATCAAAAAGCTTTTAAAAACTAACTTGTACAGACAGGCATTGGTGTAACTTTTTAGGTCTTTACTAATGATTTTTGCATGTTTTGTGCATGTTAATGTTTTTTAAAGCACTTTGTGAATAGTATTACAGAAATAAAGTTTACCTTATCAGTTTTCTTCAGCATATGGACCTTCCAAACTGGGTGTCAGGCTCAGTGGCAAACAGTACTGGAGCACCACAAGGTTTACCTACACACTCAGGTCTTCAGTTACCACACAGAGTCCTGCCACCTATAGAGGTTCTCCCATGACATTGCAGTTATTGAAAGCATTGGGATTAAGATGTGTTAGAATACCAGAGGGGGTTGGACAGCTTTGTGGACTGAACCATCTGCAGTTCAACATAAGCACAACAAAGGAGCTAATGGTGAACTTGTAGAAGGACCAGAGTTGACTGTTTTCCTGCAAAGACTTTGGTTCTTCAATGTAGTGTGGTGCCATGCTACAAATGTTTTACACTGTGGTCTTCAGGGGCAAAAGGCTGATGGTGGACTACATCAAAAGACTGACATAACTCAGTGAGTAGGCCACTGCAGTGGCACAATCAAGTGGAAGGAGCTGAACAAGCTTCATGGTTGTGGAGACTAAGATGTTGTCGAACCTCCTCTGTCTTATGGACAATGTCTCCCATCCTCTACATAGTGTTCAGGTTCACCACAGGAGTTAGGGACAAAGATGACTACATGCTGAATGTCACCGAAAGTCCTCTCTTTCCTCTACTTTCTGCCAAATTTTATTTGATCTTTTTTGGAAATTTAATCAAATTTTATTTTTTTTATTTAATTTTACAACTTCCATTATCACAAGCAATTTTTTGAAAACTGCTTCCCTGCAGGGATTAATACAGTTTTTCTGATTTCTCACCAGGCCACAATGACATTTGTTCCTTAAGTGCATTCTGTTTTTGAAATAATTTTGGGCAGTTAACCCGCTTTGTGTAAGCGACTACAGAGGGGGCCGGCTACGAGCTAAGTAGCCGGCCCACAGCTCTAAAGAACAGTAATGGTTGTAATTCCAATAAAGAGAAAATCCAAGGTCACACTGTGAACTTCCTCCCCATCAGAGGACCACAAAGACTGGCTGGGAGAGTGCATAATATCCTCACAGCTATTTTTACCCTCAAATTAAAATCTATGACATGTTGAAATGACTGCAGTGTGCAAGAGGGGTATTCAAAGCAGACACTAATGACGCTTATTAATGGCGTGAATGAAGTCTTGACAGGTCGTGTGTCATTCTGCAGGCAATGCTCCACTGGCATAATGGCTAATGTAAGTGGGGATAATTATATATATTATACCCTGTCTTATGGTATTTTGGCAGGAGTATGAGGAGCCAGGCAGTTAGAGAGGAGAGTGAAAGCGCTTGCTCTTTTTGAGACAAGAGATGTGCACGCGTGTGTTTGTGTGTGCACACACGCAAGTGTGTGTTCACCCCCATCTTCAGCAGTGGCGGTCCAGGAAATGAATAATAGTAAGACAACAGCACCAAACAGTGGCTGAACGAGACGTCTGCATAAAGAGGCAGGCATCAGATAAGCAACATTCACAACAAGATCTGCGGTTAAACGTTTTGTTCTGGGCAAACAATGTGATGTTCACAGTCGCTGCACACTGTGTGTTTGAGAGTGTAGAATGAATTAAATAGAAAAACACTGAGAGATAAATGGCTTTCTTTGACAGAACAAATGTACTGCACATTGAGAATGTGATTAAGTATGTACATGTGTATGATATATTGTGGTTTGCTTGCCTTGTCGAAGGCAGGGAGACCATTAAATCCATGTTTGAGGCCCCAAGCTGTGAGGAAGAGCCTCATAGATCAGAGGAGAGAATTAGGCAAGAGAAATAAACGAGGCCATCGATAAGAATGGCAGCACTGGAGTGTAAAAGCAAATAAAACAGAACAGAAAAATAGGGATTATTTATTTCATTTTTATAGCTATAATTGAAACAAAAGAAAAAATAACCACCTTATTAGTAAGTGAGGAATTGAACACAGTTTTGGATCAGGTGAGAAAGTAAAAGAAGAAGAAAAAGGGCAAACAATTAAAATTAGTTTTAATCATTTGTAGGCTGGCTTCATGAGAGGATGAAGCTGAACATCTATATGTGAACTCGTGGGTGCACCTGCTGATTATCAGTCAGTCTTGGTTGCAGTGGAGGGCTCGGAGCAGTGGATGTCTGTGAGTGTCAGGGACAGCTGTGAGGGGCTGGCGGGGAGCTGCTGAGAGGGGGGCTGGCTGAGTGGATCTTAGTGGATCTCTCCTCTCTGTGATGTTGGCAGGAAGAGAGTTGGCTAATTGGAGGCCTGGCGGTAAAAGCTGTTCATTAATGCCACTGCCTCTTGGTCCCCCTGCTCAAACACCTTGCCTCATTTATCTCTGTATTTACCCACTCCCCCTCCAATCCCAACACAGGACCTCAGAACACAGCGAAAGGTTCAACTTGGAACAAGGGGAAAAAGGAAGGGAGGAAGAGGGGAAAAAGAGGCGGGGAGGTGGAGAAAAAGAGGGAGTGAGAGAGAGAGAGAAAGGGTAACTTATGCTCAGTGGGAATTAACAAAGCACTTAGTAATTAAATCTAAATTGACATTCTGGTAATTAGCCTCTTGATTAGGAGCAATAACACAATTAGCCAACCAGTCTTTGCTAATTGTTAATTAGTATAAGCAAAGTTATTGTGTGTGTGGCAGAGGGAGGCATGTAAAAGAACAAATGTTAATCTGTCTCTCTTTCAACAGCCGCGTCCCCTTTCTTTTTTCTCGCTGCCTCTCCATTGAGCTAGCAGGCAGGTTCATTGCCTTTCTCTTCAGCGAGGCTGCATTCAGAGGCAGCAGTCAGTAATTAGCTAAAAGTCTTATCGAGGATATCATCAGAAAACGGGCTGAGCCGGCTATGCTGGCACATCTCCATGTCTCTCTACCTTCACTGAGACATTCCTCTTCTCCGCCGGTGCTCTGCAAGATGTCATGTGGGGGTATTTGTTCTGAATAAAGATGTGATGTGGATTAAATACAATCATAAAAGGGGAAAAGAAGCCACAGTGCTGGAGATGAATCTTAAGAAGATGTAATTCATCTAAAAGGTTTTAGTTTATGAGGCAGAGGAATAGAACACCTCATTAAAGCCGGGGAGAGAAGAGAGGACACAGGAAAATAGATGAATGGACAATAAAGATGTTCCAGGAATTGGAATTTACATTGGCCACAGGTGAAACATGGGTTATTTTCAATTAACATGGACTTACCAGCACAGTATATTTCATTTAGTCTTGCACAAACCCAAAGTAAACGATGGCTACCCAGGACATTTCTGAAAGACAGACACAAACTAAGAATTTCTTCTTGTCCATGAGTTCCACCGCTTCACTCATCCGTTCACCTGTAAACACAGCAGTTACACTCCAGCAGTAAACACGGATGCATCGCTAATCTTCTGTAACTCGGCCAAATGGTCGATACACTGAAGATACACACCGGTATCAGCAGCTCCACACTCATTCACATACGCAAACTCTGTGTGTATGTGTGTGGGTGAACATGTGGATAGGAACATGGACCCAGCTCCAGATTAGCCGGTCTCCCAACACAAATATTTGGCAGCAGGATGAGCTGTCTCAGGACGCACCGGAACATGAAATTAACCAGGAAAGGTGGAGGTGCCAGCAGAGCTAAAAAGCACCCTACTGGGAGGAGAGGTGTACTGGGAGAACGAGGTGGAGGGGAAGCTGCTGGTCGCCGCCCGTAACTCGGCTGAAGGCCAAGAGAGAAATAGAACGGCGAAGGCAGAGAGATGCTCGAAAAAGTTAGCTCTGCTTGCAGTAAATTTATACATTTAAATTTCTTGTAATGAAATTTGGAGATAAAAAAATGCAAGAAGTGAGCGTGTTAGTGGCTTCGCAAGTGTGTGTGTGAGTGTGTGTGTAGGTGTTGCAGGGTCTGTCTTGCCAGGGTTCCTGCTGTGTCCCACCCACTGTGGCTCTAATTGGATCCTTATTACCAGGCCAGCCTCCATCCCAGGAATGATGGATTCATACCACGCAGAATTCCATTAATCATTCCTTATTCACAGTCCACTCCGAGAAGAGGGCAAATTCATTTCTTGGCGTGCCGAGCGGCCACTATAATGAATATTCATGAAAGGAAATTTGGGGTCAGGCCTAATAAGGGAGGTAATTTGTAATTTGCGCTGTTCCCACTCGGGTCTTGTTCGGCAGGTTAACCTATAGAACGCAGAGAACAGACAGCAGCAGTACCGACACACTGGAACCCACACTTAAACACGCTGTATTTTTACTCCGAACCTGACAGAAGGAGTTGTGTACATATTCAGTCTCAGTTTTTAAACATTAGCCTAATATTAACAATATTATGAGGAGTTTATGCTGATGACAACCCAAAAAAGCATTAGCAGCGGTGTGCCTTTTGTGGTTTTGCACTGAAGCTGTGTTTGTTCCTCCAAAAATACTTCACACACATGAGCTGAAATTGCTGACGTGTCCAAAAAAATATGTTTGGTGTGACCTGTTAAGGATGCGAGGCCATGCTAACCAAACAGAAGATTTTCAATCCAGCAAAAAATAAAAAAAACTATTCAGCCAAGATTACTACTAGTGCTGCTGGAGCCCTACAGCTGGAGTAAAACAAAGAATGAAAAATGGCCTTAATTTTTGCAAAATGGCGGGTCCTTTCCGCCCAACCAAATAAGCCCCGTAGACTGTTGAACACTTTGAGAGAAAATCCCTTTTAAATAAAACAGCTGCTTTAAGAGGAAAAATAACAAGCTCCTTCACTCTGCTTTCACATCCCAGCACTTCACCCCCAAAAGCATTTTTTACTACTCCTTCTGAAATTATGCCCACCTGGCATCACTTAAAGTCACTTAATTAATAATTTATCAATACATTTGAAGTGATTAAAATTCATGACCAGAAAGTGTTTTTAAAATAGTGCCCTTGTACCCTCGGGGTGTCCAATCAGTGCACTGCATTCGTTAGATCAGGAAGGAATAATTAATTGTACCTGAATGTTTAGTGGGGTCAGGCAGTGGGGGCAGGATGCCTACGGTTGTGTGTGTGTGTGTGTGTGTGTGTGTGTGTGCACACTGAAATGGGGGGGGGGTGTTGGTCGCAAGCCGTCGCTGACTTTGGACCACAACACCTTTGCATGGAGATGGATTCAGTTTGCAGACATCCGGAGTCACTTTAGTCCACATGCATTTGTTCTGTTTACACTACACACACACACATACACAGACACACTTCTCCTTGCAGCATCCCATCATTTTCTCTGCCACCCTGTCATCACCTTCTTGTCGTCACTGCCCTTCCTCTTTGTCTCCATCATCAACCTCAGATAGAACGGTGAACAACCATTAAGTAACCATGATTTAGACTCGATGTCAAAGACCTGTCACTCATACTCATACAGACACACAGACACACACACACAGACACACACACACAAGCCTGACGTGATTAACAGCCAGCAGGCTTCCTATTGGGTCAGCCCAGAGGTTAGCACATTCACAGGGAGACCCACACTACGGTACAAGTGCACATGTACATGAAAAAAACATATTTACACTGCACACACACACACACACACTTATACAGATCTGGACAGCAGATTTATTGCTTTAAAATCTTGAGACACTGATGCTTTATCTGAGTAGTTAAATTTTGTGCAGTTTTATGAACATTTTCACTTCAGAGGCAAATATTACTGTACTTTGCACTTCACCACATTTACCTTAACGACGCATTTAATTAGCAACTTTTACACACAGAATATATCAACATCTTAAAAATATAAGATGCAATTACAGTAAATCAGTCAAGCAACCCAAATTTGCATTGCTCTTTTCATAATATTTTAGTCTACTTAAAGTGGTAATAATTGAGTAAATGGTACAGCAACAATGCAGCACTAAACACCGAAATAAAAATACTGATGAAAGGGTTTAGAAAACATATACCCAGTAGTGTGTATTTCATCTTATAGCACCACCTTCTTGACCTGTAAGTTTAAAATGCTGCTTACAGGTTAATGCATCAATAATTTAGCACTCAGGAGGGCATCACTCTGCATAATGAATACGTTCACTTCTGATAGTTGAATATATTGTGCCGCTGATATTTTCAAGCTCTTACCTGTCATTGTGTATTTTTACATTTGCTTTTTCTTAATACAAGGATGTGCACAAATTCAGATGCCAGTGTAAAGATGCAGATCAGGTACAGAGGAGCACCAACCTGCTTTCGGAGACATTTCAACTTAAGCCACGCTGAGCTGAACATTGGGGCGACCAGAGGAGGGCAGAGGGGCGACAGAAAAGCGCCTCTGCAAAAAAAAGACGAGTGCTATTGAAGGTCTAAATAAGGCGCACGGCGTGTCTTGCTGTGGAGGTGAGCAGACCGGTCTGTGTTTCTCCGTCCTCTCATGTATAATACATCTCTCTCTGTTTCACCCCAAGGTTCAGAAGCCCAGGGCCCCAGAGACCAACACAGTCTTTTAAAGATATGTGCTCACTTAATCACTGAAGAAAAGGGCCCCTAGAGCTAGCCTAATATTATAATTAATTAATTCAACCAAAAAGGGGTATTAAATTTCCTCCCTCTCAGGATATCAGCTGAATACATTGACCTTTGTGGAAATCGCCCTCTAATTCGAATCAGGTTTTCAAGCCGTTTACAGACTAAACTTGTTTCTTTTTCTTCTTTTCCCATCTTTTGCTTCTCTTTGTCTGTAGGAGTTTGCGCAAGAAGCTTCGTGTGCTGGAGTGAAGCTCGTGTGAGTGTAACTTTGTCCATATTGTGCCTCCATTTTGTGTCTTCCCAGATTCGTGTTGTGCGTGTGTGTGTGTGTGTGTGTGTGTGTGTGTGTGTGTGTGTGTGTGGCTGTGTGAGTAAAAAGAAGTGCATGTGAGTGTGAGTGATCCCTAGTTTTATCTCCCTGCTGTAACACAGAAAAGAACAGAAACTTTTCTTATTACCGGAGAGAGTGGTAGAATAGCAGGCAGCTAAGTCTCTGTCTATCTCCGTCTCTCTCTCTCAGCGGTGTAGCTGACTCCCCAGTGTACTCCGGGTCTTCAGTAACTCTGACTGAAGTTCAGAAGGGTTAGGTAGTATACTCAGGAGGAAAGGGGGAGACAAGAGGAGGAAGAGGAGGGGGGGGGGGTTAAGTAGGATTGGAACAGTGGCAGTTTTAAAACAGAACTTTAAATCTCCACCTACGGAAGAGAGAGGGAGGACAATGGCGTCATGTGGCGTGCCGTTATCTTCAGGTCTCTGAAAGGCAGGAGACGGGAGGATGAGAATAAAAAGAAGCTTGAAGAAGGGCATACATGTGATAAAAGCTGTAGGCTGTATAATCTGTGCTGCTTTTCAGGGAGGTATGGAATAAAAACAGTCAAATCTTTGCAACCTTCAGATTGTAAGTTCACGGAAACAGCCTCACAACAACGCCAAAGGGAAGAGGATTTGCGAGATGGATGGATGGATGAATGGATGAGTGGATGGGTTGGCAGATAGAGAAACAAACACAGCAAAAAGAACAAATAGATCTCAGGAGCTTAGGATAGAATGAATCCTGCGTGTCAGACCATTAGCTAAGTCGTCATGGGCTTTTTTGGTCGTCAAGGACAATATTGTTGTCCATCATTTGAGATCCCGCTCAAGACAAATTAGGAGTCAGAAAAGCTGCGATGAAGATATGTTGGAGGAGTTATCACTTTCATGGTCGCTCCATCAACTGCTGGGGAAAAGGATGGAGTGGTTAACCTTCAAAATGTGTCAAATTCTGTGTCAGACACATTATTTATCTTAATAATGATAAGCTTAATTTAGCAGCTCTTCAATCAACCCACAAAACTGAAAGATGTTAAAATATTTGTGTTCTGCCTCTGATCATTCAAACAGCCGAACAACAGTTTGCCTATTATGTTCCCGAGCAGCCTTCTGCTGGAATTTAGAGATGACACCATGTCTTAATTTTACAAAGGTTGCACCAGATGTTCTTTCTGTCAGTGGATGACATTCACTGCAATTCCAAACAACATATTCATTTTCAGCGCCGAGGACTGTCAGTCAGGCCCTGTTTCCTTTCTGCTTTGCCTGAACTGAGCTGTGGACCACTCACTCCCCCTACTGGTCATGTAAGAGAGGAAAAAAACACTCTTTCATATCATCTGGGGAGAAATTACTGTAAGAACCCACAATACATGGACTTCATTTTGGTAAAAAATTGAATTTCATCAATAAAGAAGCAATGCTGAGCTGAATTCTAATTTATTTTTTATGGTGTTCGGAGGAGAATAAAGTTTTCATGGTTTCACAAAATGTCCTTTTATTTCCAAAAGACCCAAAAGTCAGACTCACCTGCTTCTTCGTGAATTGGTTTTTATACTTTAAGCTGAACTTGCTACAGCGGATTCACATGCAGTCAATGACTCTCGGCTCACATGTGCACGTACACGAACCGCCAATGCCACAGCTATATACTCATGCTCTGCAGGGTGCATAAAGCAAATCTTAATACAAGTCACTCTTCATCTGCTGCAGTCTGAACAAAAAGTTAGAAAGCATGAAAAAGACCACAGCCCACCTCTCCCCAACCACCCAGTCCTCACCTCTCCTGCAGCTCATCTCTTCACCTCCACACACATGAAAAGACTGATCCGTCCATGCCACTGTTAATAGCGGGGACATTATTCATCTC
This sequence comes from Amphiprion ocellaris, assembly GCF_022539595.1. Lineage (NCBI taxonomy): Eukaryota > Metazoa > Chordata > Actinopteri > Pomacentridae > Amphiprion > Amphiprion ocellaris. Next base: position 23,307,131 of record NC_072770.1, on the reverse strand, counting down.
TCCAGCCAATTTGAGCTCCTTTTTCTTTCAGGAATAGAGGCACGAGGGGTTGAGAGGAGTCAGCGAAGAGTATTAAATATGTAGAGGAAGATGGACAAAGGAGCGGCAGAATAAAGAAGGGCAGGAGAAGTGGGAATGAAGAAGGATGGGAGGTGCGTGGCGACAGTGTCAAAACCAAGTTAGTTAGGGAGCGAGTGTGTGTGGAGAAGAGAGGGGATGGATGGTGGCTTTCTCTGTTTGATGGTGGCTTGTAAGCTCTCAGTTTTCACCGCTCAGAGGGAGGCCGCCAGGAATCCATGAAAAGACACATTTTCTGTGTGCGACCAAAAATGAGGAAATAAGTAGACATCAGAGTTTCAGAGGTGCCCCACAAAGTTTAGGACAAACTGCAGGGGGATTGAATTATGGACCTCGAATCAATGTTGTGTCATCGTGCCATCTTCATTAGAGGCTTTTTGATAGTGGGCCATCACGTCCTACAGTGGTGTCTATGCCTACAAAAGCGATAAAAAGTGTCTCCAATCTCCATCCACGTGTTAAAAGCCAGTATTTTTGGTGTGAGTTGCAGTCTGCCTGTCAGGTCGAGAATGTACGGTGAGTGGCCCGGGCAGGGGAGATCATAAAGAAGACTGTGATTGAGGGTATCTTAATGGAGGAGGACGGATCAATAAGTAATATCAGCAGGTTTTAATTCCAGGCAACACACATAAACCTTTACCAACTTCACAATGTCACTCAGTGTTCATAAAAGTTTTCTCCACATCGCCTTGGACAAAAAGACATAAATCCATCAAAAAGTCGTCTCAGTTTTATGGCCCTCCCTCCCTCCTGTCTTTCTTCCCTCCTCTCACACCCCCCGCCTCCCTCTCATCTCCATTTTGATGTCTGTCTATTAGCAGAGGGTGAGGCCTTTCCTGCTCTCCCATCCAGGGGCTAAATTAGCTCAATCAGCCCCCTTTCACCTCTCTTCCGCGGGCTTCAAGCTGAGTGACACACTGCTCCCCTGGGATGTAGGGCGGACTTGTACGCACACACCGAGCCCAGCAGCCAGAAGAAAACTGTGGAGAAAGGAAGGGAAGGAGGGGAGTGAGAAGTTGGGGTGAGGAGGAGAAAGGATGAAAAGGAGGATTGAATGAAGGCGAGAATGAGGCTTCATTTTGCCCCAGACCAATAGACTCAAAGTCTGAATGGAGCTTCCTGTTCATCGCTTGTTGAACATGTTAAAGAAAAAAATCTCAGTGATTATTTCACTTTTCCCTCTCTTCCTCATCTCTCTGTGGGGTAGGGTGATGCTCAAGGTGCTCTGCCAAACCCACTTCAGCAAAGGAACGTCCATCAGAAAGAAAGAGGTGATGAGTATTTCTCATTGCGTCTCACCCCCAGCACACTATGCCAGGGCTAAACCCTGCATTCCTGTGCCAACACCTCTTAAATTGCACCTTCATGTTTGATTTGTCTCGACCCTTCGCCTCTCTCCCTCTCACTAAACAGCAAGTATCTGTGGAAGTGCAAGGCAGGCATTTCTGCTGTGGTAATAGCAGTGGGTGTATGTGTGCTGGGGGGGAGGGGTAGATGGGCGAAAAGGTGGCGATCGGAGTGAGCCATAAGATCTACTCTTTGCAGCTCTACAGGGATTTATTAGACCGGGAAGTACATTAGCATCATAAAGACCCAGGAGAATGGGCCTGTGGATGGGCTGCAGACACCATCACCACACTTTAACATGCTCTGCGGCATCACTGGGTGTGTGTATGTGTGTGTATGTGTGTGTATAAGGAATAAGATTACCCCGATTTAACTTAAGAAAGGCTGTTAAACGGTTTATGGATCATCCTGTAGCAGCCCCGGACTAATACATCAGGAGATGATGGAAAGAGATGCAAAAGAGGAGAAAAGAGGCCAACAAAAGGAGGAGGAAAGTGAAATATGAAGGCCGCAGAAAGCAGATTTCATTTGTCGAAATCTTTCATATTTAGGATGCGTACTGCTGTACTTTAATGATTTTTTCTTTTTTTACTTTAGAAGGACAAAACAATGCAATCAATATTACCAACAGTTACCGTGCTAAAATCGTGCTGTGCAACACTAAAACCTGCTTTCCTTTTGTGAACAAGCAAAAACTAGATTGTTTACTTAAGTAGTATCTTAAAAAGCTTAATTGCACAGCAGTTCAGTCCTTTCTGTGACTGCTATGACAGTAATATCACAGGAGAGTTGAAAGAGATGCTGGGATGTATTTCTGTAATGTAGATCTCTGGTGCCCCCTGGTGGACACACAGTGTCATTTAGTGAGATTCTCTGAACTGTCCAACTATTGCCACAAAAATAATGAACGCTGACATTTATGGCTAGAAAATATCATGCACTATATTTTTATATACAAAGAAATGCTTAAAAAAGTTTGCCACTTAGTCTGTAATTAAAATAGCCACATATCTTTATTTATTTGGCTAATCCTTATAGTTTTGTTTGTACTTGGCTGAGCTACTCACCATATGGTAACAAGCTTTTCTCCCATTTAGGAGGCATGAAGTTGCAAACATTTAAAATTATGATTTGAACTAAATTTTAAATATATATGTAATGGTAAAAGACAGACAAGTTTTTTGCAAGACATATAAATAGTGCATGGAATAATAATTTGTGCCTTACATGGTTTTATAAATTAATTTGAAACTAAATCAATAAATAACCCAATAAGCTTTATTTATTTTAAAAAAATCTTAAATTACACCTAAACACAAGATGACTTTTGCTTTCTAGACGTTTTCACATCTTACTGATGTAAGTTGCAAATTGAACCGTGACTGGATCATTAAAAATCTTCCTGACGTCTCAACATCCTCTAGTACTGTAGGTGTATCAAACTGAAAGAAACATTCCACCCTCAGCAGATGGATCTAATAAATGAATAAAAATATTGTCAAACTCTGCATAAACCTAATTCTGCGCAGCGAATGTAAAATATTCAAGTAAGCCTACAATAGAAAAAACATGTTTTAAAGTGGAGGGGTGCTTTAATCTTGTGGAGACCAATATTTTGTCCTTAAATGGAAAACGAGAGACCACAATGTGGCTGTATAAATGTTTGTGAAACATACACACAATCATGTTTTCATGGCTTAACTATACTTGCCTAACCCCAACCCTTACTCTTTTACCTAACTCTAGAACAGCTTCACCCTGAAATTTAATTATGGCGACTTGCTTTTTGTCCCCGCATGGAAGACAAGTCGCCATAATGTGACAATGTTCACAAATTTAGGACACCACAACATGAGCAATACCTGCTACTCTCAGATTTCTCAGTTCATATCAGTGTACAAAAACAACATCAACAAAACACAAAGAAAACACTAAAAGCCAGTAAATGGATTCTGGTAAAACATTTTATATCCTCAGGAAAATCAGAACCACTTTTCCCTGTGTGGTTTGCTCTGCAGAGCGCCCTCTAGTGGAAGAACAGAGGAGGCCTGAGAAGCTCTTTGGAGTGTTGGCTGGGTGACAGTACAAACTGTGGCTGACAGAGAAAAAGGCACAACTCTGGACAACGACAAGCGCAAAGTCAGTGGTACAATACCTAGACAATCACAAATCCCTGGCTCAGAGTTTATGTGAAGTCAGTTGTCTTCCAGTCTCCATGGAAACCAAAGTCAGGGAAGGAAGGAGGCAAGCAGGGTAAAAAAAAAAAAAAAAAAAAAAAAAAAAGTACTTCAGTCTGACCAGAGCCACTGGTAAACCTTACATTCATTAAATGAGAAATTTGATTTCAGTCAAATCATAGAATCGATGTCTGGTTCCAACAGAGTTACAACAGAGAGAAAAATAAAATCCCAATCATATAAAAATGGCATCATAAATGTACATAATCCTTTAATCTCTCTAAAATCAGTTGAAATCTGGAAGTTCAGAAGTGGTTTCCCACTCCTCCGGTGAAACAATAATGGCTTATAAATGCCTTCATAGTGTACTTCCTGAAAATGGCTCTGAGAAGAAAGGGTCGTTTTGGAATATAATTGAAACAGAACTAAAACAACAAATACGAATAAAAACATTTAAGTGGCTTTGTGGCACAAAACATCTGAAACAAATCTTATTCCATAATTCCTCCATGTACAAAGTCAAAACAATAATATAGTTTCCAGTGCTTTTGGAGATAAAATAAACAACAAACCGTATAATGAAGAAAACAAACTCTTCTTTTTAATCAAAAAATCACCATCAAAGTTTTCTTCTACCTTCATCAGCTCTGATCATAAGCTATATCAAATCAAAGCCAAGTCTGAGGTCTACCAGAGCGGAGATGCAGCGCAGGTCTAACACAACCTGCTCTTACCATCACTGTGACGAAAGGAGTGAAGAATTAAATTTAGGTGACGGTTGGAACAGCAGACCAGAGCTTTACCTCTGCGCCTGGTAGCTTCACTCGACTCATGAGCAAAGAGGCTGAAGCTGTTAACGTGCTGATTTGAAAACAGCCTCAAGACAAACTGCACCTTATGTACATGTGTGAGGGCTACAATGTGTAATAAGTGTTCAGTGCGTGTCTGTTTATGAACGGAGTGTGAATGCATGCAAGTGTTTTCTAATGCTGTGCTCTTACAGTGAAAACAACGGCGGCTGTTAGCCAGAGCATCGTGTGTCTTTCTTTTGGCCAGTATCAAACCCTGTCACCCTGTCTTTCCTTCACCTCTAGTACAAACCCTTCAATGTCACTTAGTGTGAGAACAAATTAACTGTCTATCTCCCGGACTAACAAAGGTATGGTTGAAAGAGAAGCAAACTCTAAAGCATTTACAGGCGTAATTGAATGTAATATTAAATCTAAACCCATGACCCCCAACCTATAAAGACATGCCTTTGAAGAGGAGCAGAGCTGCAAAACTCAAAAGGCACACACAGATAGGGGTTAGAGCCCTGACAGAGTTCAGGTCAACATCTGCTTCCATTTAAAAACGATCCTGCTTGTGTATTCTGTTACAGTACCTGAGTATTTTGACACCTCAGAATTGGCTGGCACGCTGATTTTTGAAGAACATCCAAGGTTTTTTTTTTATTCCTGCCCTCTCTTCAAAGTCAACAGAATTTACAGTGTGTCTGAGGGAAGACTGTGACGGTGTCAAATTTTCAAAGTGTAGATAATGATGGACGACAGTGTGTGTGCATGTGTATGTGCATTTAGTTCACTTCAGCTAGAAGCAAGTAAATGCAATACTGTAAATGTAAAGGGCTTTTTTTGGATTATCTGGCTCCTACAATAAATAGTCCACCCTCTGAGTTTTTAAATGTCTCCTAAGATGTGGATGTCTAAAGAAAACACTTTAGCTTAGCAGGTTGACACGGGTCTTTGTGAAACAGACCTTGCTTTAGGAAAAAGCAAACTGTGGATAACAGGCTGAGGAACAGAACAATGTGACTGGACTGCATCCCTTCGAGATAAATTATGCATGCAGAGCCATAAAGCTATTTCCATTTTATTCACAATCATTCATTCAATCATTTATGGTTACTAAAAGAGGTTGATGTAAGGGGCAAATAACTTGTCCTCTATCGAGTGAGACAATGCGCTCGGTTGTCCTTGTATCTGATAACGTCAATCTAATTAACTGCTGGCTTTGTCCCTTGTTCAATTATGATTCAGGACCACCTTTATGGAAACAAGGCCAAGTGTGCTAGAAGTCCTGACCTGGCAGTGTCGGTATACACCTTGCACAGTCTGCAGGGAAAGTTTCAAGCTGCTCAGTTTAACTCACATGCAACTGTGTGTATGCACAAATGTTCACAGCAAGTTTTGTGTGAGTGCTGGGGACCTTCTTCTGTTTGTGCCATTAGGGAAGGTAATTGTACCACAAATGAGTGTCTCTTTGTGCTGTTTCTCAAAACCATGTATATTCTGTGTATGTTGAATGCTCTGGTGGATGATTCCTTTCTATGTATGTGCTGTACAGATATTGTGTCCTACCAGTGTACCGTTGCATTTTTATGCTGTTTTGCATTCAGTGTTGCATTTTTTACTGCAACCTCATGCATTTGAGGGAGTGTATGTGTGTACACGTGTCTACAATATGTCTCCGTCCTCTATGCTGAAGCTGGATCTGCGACTGGAGTCAACAGAGGCTTCGGGGGACATTGCCGAGAGCAGCGGGTCTCCTCCTCCGATAGGGGACAAAGCCTCATCCATCATCAGGAAGCTCAGCTCGCCTCTCCTCCCCTGAACATCCAGTCCACCCAGGTCGCCCAGCCCCGACATGTTGTCTGAGAATCCGGGTATCCCATCGCACAAGTCCAGCGACTGGGTAAAGTCAAAGGGCTGGGAGCTGCCCACCGCTGGGTATTGGATGGGCTGCTGGGGCTGGAGGTGTTGTGGGGCCATTGGCAGCTGCCGGGGTTGTAGCTGGGCCTGGCCCTGAGGGTGGAGTTGGGTTTGGGGGAGATAGTGGTGCTGCTGGGCCTGGGGCTGAGCCTGGTTATGGTGTAGGTGCTGGGGCTGGTGGTGGACCTGTGCCTGGGGGTGAGAAAGGTTATCTTCTGGGCTGGTCTCTTGTTTTATGTAAGAAGCCATCATGTCAGTCGGGTTCAGTCCAGAGGGAGAGGTGCTGGGCAGACCGTGCAGACGAGCCTGCATCTCCAACTCCTGTATACAGTCGGCAGAGAATATCGTCATCAGTATCATTGTATTTGTTGTGTTTCTGCACGTGTTTGTGTGCATGTGTTACCTGAATGCGTAGCAACAACTGTTTGTTGGCCATCTCCATCCTTTTGAAGTTGGTCTCTACCTCTCTGGTCCTCTGTACATCCTTCTGCATGCGTTTTATGTAGTCTACAGACGCCCGCAATATGGTTCCTTTGTTCCAGCGCACATCACTACGGACATATTAAAATACACACAGGTAATTCAAATTCATATGTATATAGCAGTAGCTAGTTTCATACATTTACATGAAAAACACAGTGACAGTAACATCAACTCACAGGTCATTGGTTTTGGGGATCATGGTGCCCAGCTCTTTGATACGATCATTAATGTTGAACCTCCTCCTCCTTTCAACTATTGCAGAGGAAAGAAGAGACAAAGAGGATACAGAAAAATTAAGACAATAGTACTGTACAAAGCAATCAAAGACATGAAAAAAAAAACTAAAAAGAATTTGTGCAAGACAGATTGTGGTTGTTGGAATTACAACAGTCATTTTTCTAAAATGTGTAGCACTGGTACAAACAGGGAAAGTGACCTAGGACAGGTGAAATTCTACAGCTGGTGAGTTGGCAGGCTAGTGAATATAGCAAATCAGCGCATATTGTAAGAGTACAATAAAGGGAAAAAAAGGGACAAACATTTAAGCACAGACACACACTCGCACACTGTCACAGGCAATTACACTTAAGTGCCAGGACAGCAGAAATGACCAGGTTAACCATCCACCCACTAGTTGCACCATGTCAGCTAAATGAGCACAAGGCCATATAAAACTATTTTTGCACAAGGCAGGTTATGGTGTTGGTGTGCGTGTGTGTCCTTCATGCAAATCTTCCTAAAGACATATACACTATTGGGGTGAGAACATTAAAAGAGCTGGCACAAAAAGGACTTACTCAGATTGTGGTTGTCTTTCTTCTGTCTCTCTTTGGCCAGCGCACGGGCTTCTGTGTCTTTGCAATAACAAAAAGTGATTAACTAATGGCTGAGAAAGTGCCTTGTTACATGAGACGCAGTTTGTCAGAAGTGTCAAGAAATGCTACCACATAAATTACAGGCTGCAGAATGAGCAATTATTTTAGAATTAATAAGTGACAAACTCTATCTCTCTTGGTAACATCTTAAAGGTTTGACTGATTTCACATATGTGATAGATATATGTGCCACTTGTTCTCAAAATGTGGCCACAAATGTTCAAAACGTTCGCACCTGACAGTTCTCGCTTGATGGTCAAGTTGGCAGGACAGGAGTTGCTGGTCATAGCAATGGCTGGGCCCTTCATCCCAGGCCCTGTATATACGTCAAGGTGACTGCTTGACAGGGGGAGCTGGGGAGGAAGCACACATAAAGTCAGATACAAACAACGAATATACACATTTTAAAAAAACAACAATTTACAGATTAAAGTTACTTTGATCAACTGGGGAAAACAATCTCCATATTACATCAGTTCAAGATAACCGTGGCTCATGGAGATGCTTTACTTATAAAAGGTAAAACTTAATCCAGTGTATAAACACAATCAACACTAAAAGTAATGGGGAGTCAAACTCAGGTCAAACTGGTGTAGAAGTGCAACATTTCCCTCTGCTTCTGAGACAACCCCTTTACAGCTTAATACACCTTGGAAAGTGTCTTTATGAAGTCACTGTTCATGTTTAGAGGGTCGTAAAGAGCAGATAGCAGGAGATAATGCAATAATATCACACCTGAAAATGGCCTGCCAAGCACACAGCAATGATTGACTATCATCCTATCTGTCTTATCTCCCTTTATGGCTCGATTCTCCAGCTCCTGAACTTATATTTGTGAAGTGGTCTCCAAACTTTTGCACTTTAGACGTTGCATAATGATAGCGATTTAGTTTTGCAGGAACTCCTAAAAAGATGTGATTTCCTTTTAGCTGTGTAGTGTAATGCGTGTGATGGACTTTTTATGTCTTGTATGCAACCGTGTCATGCTCCCTGCAGCAAGGGCAAATATGATGCTGTTAATGAGGCCTGACAGATAAAGGACTCAAAGGAAAAGATATCTTAATCTTCTCGCTACTGTGCGAGCAGTGAGATCAAGCACAATCTCACACATAAATATATATACACAGAAGTTTGCAGGTTAAATGTCTACATGCAGGTTACATGCGCTGGGAAAATTCAAGAAATGCAAATTTCAATTCCAAAGCAATAAGTAAATTTTCAGCAGGGAGGAAATTATATTAGGAGTAGTGTCGTTTGGAAAAATTTCACACTAATCAGTTCTTCAAATTTTGATACACAATATTGTTAGTGAAGCATGTGAACTGTGTGTTCAGTTGTGGAAGTGTGGAATCTTAAATCAGCTTGTGAAGATACAATAAATCACACTGAACTTTATGGTTACAAGAAAATTGTTTTTCAGACACCATTCACAACTCCACTTTGATTTGTAGTTTGTTTCGTTTGTTTCTAATATTAAAACAAATCTGTGCATTACTGTGCCTCACATCGTCATTATTATGGGAACACTAACATAAAGCTCACACTTTCTAATAAGCTCAGATTCCCAGCTTCCTCCATGCTTCTGTACTGACCACATGCTGACTGTGACACCCACCTCCGTGCCCCATTCCAATAAGAATCTATTTAATTCAATTTAACAACCAAGTGTGACTGGGACTCAGTGTGGCTCAGTGTAACCATCCATGTAAGCACACACACAAAAACGCACACACTTAAGAGTCGAACTGTTCATTTGTGCCTGGTATTCAATGGTGTTCCCGGCTCTTACTAAACTTTGGGATTCCAGGAATTCCACGGAGTTTGCTGCTTTAATCCCCATCAGGATTAGCAGATGAGTTTCACTCACTGTTCTGACATTTGGAAGTAAAGCTGGAATTTTTGCAGCACTGTTACCATATTGATGTGTGCTTTGAGTTTCTCTCCCAGTTCATTCTGAGGCTGTTCAATGTGTGTCACTTAATCAGTCTGTGTGATGGAAACACAAGAATGTACACAAGCATGTACACATACTTGGAGTGATTAACCAATCAACAACACAGAGCAGTATCAGATAAAGCTAGAGGGGGCTTTGTGGGTTTCCCACAAACACACAGCAGTGGACTAAGATAGAAAACCACGCAATGTGTCTGAGCCTGCAGTAGCTAAGATCCACCAATATTTATACTCTAGTTGCATGAAAAAGCCTGAAAAGATGATGAACTTCCATGTGCAAGAATCTTGATTCTCATCCAACAGTAACACTCATCACATGCTAACACAAAAAACAGCCCTGAAAGTGAAAATGTCCGTCCCCTGCCCCCCACCGCTCCCGCTATGGCTCTTCTTATAATTAGGGACCCGAGGTTGAGAGTTAGAGCTGTAGCTCCATCTGTCTGAGCTGTGATCAGTTCGCTAATGTAAAGTCTGAGAACGATGAGCGACAGACAAATCTTCCAACTCTGAACCAAAGCTCACATCAAATTCTGATAAACGACAGCGCTTCATTGTCTTACCAGTTGAATCTGTTCTCCTTCAATGACTTCCACTATGGCATATGTCTTATTCATCTCCTTCATCCTCTACTCCTTCCCTGACAAGGCCGGGGTGCTTTCTTCTGTCTTGGGCACAAGCAGTACATGCAGCTCTCTCTGGCAGTGCCGCCCCTGTCCTGGGAGAATGACCTCGGCAGCACCGCTCCTGTCTTTCTTCTACCTTTGCTCGCCACCAAACAGGAGTGAACTTTCCCCTAACTGGACTTTCAGCCTGTTTTCCCCTTGCATAAATTGCCCTCATCCCCCTCTCCCTCCTCCCTTCCTTTCCTCCCCCCACTTCTTCTCCACCTCCCTCTCTCCAAATGTCTTGTAAACAAGTTGAACTCTAACTGCTGGTAGTTTAATTGTTAATTTTCTGAGTTTGTTCCCTGAAACACAAAGCACTGCACAGTCTTCAACTGACATGTTGTCCACGGTTTATAACCAAGTCCAACATGGTTTGGGGATGGAATGTGTAGTGTCTAAGTCAATTATATGTAGTTTAATGTGTGTATGTGTGTTTTTGTATCAGGCTACACAAAGACATAACCATGTGTTGGAACATGCAGGAACAGAAAGCAAAGAATAGCTGCACAAACACCATCACAATACAAAATAACAGTTGTAAAAACTGAGAACATTGACAATAACTAAGAAGAGCGGCAGAAAGATAAAAACAGTATACAGAATATGAAGTGTGATTATAGGAACTACTAAAAAGCCAAAGTCTGAGTGCTGATGACTTGACAAATCCAACCCTATGACTCATTTCTGGCAGACTGGTCCCAAAATAAGCCCTGAAGTGGATACAGGTTTCAGACAACTACAGCAAACAGATAGGTCTAGTGTGATGTTCTAAAGGTGATGTATTCAAGGTATATGATCACGTATGATCATAGCTTGCTACTTTTCAATTTGAGTAGAATTTAAGAATTTATTCTGTGAAAAAAAATCTATCATACAAACTGCGAAGAAAAAAGTCTGCTGAAGTGGGCACTTGTTGTATTACTGAGTGTTAAAAACATTAATTTGAATCAAACCAACTTTTTGAAATGTGATCAAAAATAAAATAAATTACTCCAAAATTAATATTTCACTCAGACACAAAAATCTTCACATGCTACATTTTTTTGTGGTGCAGATTTTGCCTTACAGGAAAGATAAGCTACCGTAATGCATGAATGTCTGCTCGAACCAACTGTATTTTTATAGCCCCAAATCACCACTGAAGAATTTGCCTTGACAAGCTTAATAATCCACTGTAATGGTTTATGCTTTTTATTTATTTTTTTTTACGGAGTTATCATTTATCCTGTGTTTGAAGTTGTTTGGATGAAAAAATATTTTCATTTGTCTTGTCTATTTCTTTGGAGTAGAAAACAGATCAATAAGGTCGATAGGTTATGACTTTGAGTGTATGACTGATTAAATGACTAATAAAGATTTTCCTGACAGTCTGGGATGGTGAACAAATAAAGGAGGGCAAATTCACATTCGAAGTAGATATGTTTTGCTACACTGTGATCCTGAGGTCAAATTAGAAAAAAATAAAATCTTTTCAACATTTTCTTGCACCACCTTTGGTAATAATCTAACCTTCAATGTAACTGAAAAAAAAACAGTGAATTGGAGGCAAACTGCATTAGTTATAAAAAGACCTTGAAAGTGAAGGATTCCTTATTCTGTTATTTGTGGGTTGCTTTGCTTACTGTGTTTGGCATCTGGACAGGGTCAATATATGCTTGAATATCATCATAATTGGACTGCATACTGATGATGTCGTCAATAACCTCATCCATCTGAAAAGAAAAACAGCACTACTTAAACAGAAGCAGTTACTTGAGTGACTGTAACAAACTTAAAAAACCTATTTTATCTAACCTTAAGGCAGGGACAGCACATAAATTACGTTTGAATGTTTAGCAGATACTACACTGAAAACACGTGTGTAAGATTTAGTGGTGAGGTCAGATCGTGATCAACTCAATTCCAATGCATTTCCAAGCATGTAAGAGACCCTACAGTACCTTCTACTTCAACATGAAATGCCCTATGTACAGCCACGGTCTGGCTACTGTAGACACATGGTGGAGCACCATGATGGGCTCCAAGGAAGAGGACCCATTCCCTGATGTGAAAGGTGATTGGATGTACACTACTGAAAGCATAGTTATAGATACTTTATCCACTTTCCATTAATATATCCCCCTAAAAACTACACATTCATCCTGTAAAGCACCAGAAACCTGATGGCCTTTAGGCCTCCAGTGCATGTCTCACTCAGGAAAAGACCATAAAAAAGATTTTGTCTCCTGAAGGCTAACTAGAAGGTTTACTGTCTCTTAAAGAGACAGAGAGAAGAGTTGGTCAAAGTCTTCAAGGTTCAAAGGCCCTCACATTCTGCTGTTGCTCTGTCATTTGTTAAGCTGTAATTACTGTTGCTAGGCCATTATGAAGCATTTAAATTCCACTGATTGCCCACTTCAGTTATTGTCAGTTAGTCAACACATCCATCCACACACTAACTGTACACAACACATTAACACTAGTGGATTCACAAACGCTGCTGCAGCCTACCGAAGACTAATTAAATCATTATGATGCTTTCATAAAATGTGGAGATAATGTCACTTTGATGGTAATATTTAACCCTCATAATTTTATACAGGGTGTAATTAAGTCGTATTTTGGGGATATTTGTTCAATCTGGTTCTTTTAAAGTGTACTATATAACATGAGCAGGAATCAATGATTATGGGTTTATGTTTATGAAGTTGTCTGCCCACACTTGCTGGCACCTACCTCGTTCTCGTGGCTGGAGCCAATGTTGAGCATGGCCATGGGGCTGTTGGGGGCACTGTTGCCGGACATTAGCTGCTCAGTGCGCATGTGAGGGGAGTGGAGAGGTGGGGGTGCAGATGCTGAACCCCCTGTAGGTCCCATGTTTGTGGGAGGAGAAGGCGGCACCGGCCCTGCTACTGCATGGACCGTCTAGGGAAAGAGACGATGGCAACGGGGGTTAATGAATGATAGAGTGCTGATAGTTGTAGATAAATTATTTCTATACCATGTAGATTGTTCTGGAAGCCGGATGAAAACAGAAATACAGGTCAAATATACTTGTAGGTGGTCTAATGAGTGACAGACAGGCGTAAACAGACAAACAGTATAGACTCAATTAGACTGATACCTGTTTGGTGGCATAAGTGGTTGACAGGTATTCTTTCACTTGCTGCCGCCGAGACTGACGGATGTGGTAGTCTGTAGGATTCTCAAGGTGCGTTTGTACCTGTATTAGGCAGAGAGAGAAAAAGAATGTAATCAATTCTTACTCTATAAGTAATCTTCCCTTTGGTCAAGTTGTTTTTTGATTCTGTTCAGAAATTATTGGTCTTGCTGTGTAAAGGCAAAATCTGTAAACCATATATAAATAAAGCCACTGCAGGTTGCTTTTTGTAACTGACTGACAAATCTTTAAATATATATCACATTCTAATCAGTCAATTTTGAGGCTAGATTTTGTCTCTAGTAAAAGACACTCTTGAAATAATTTAAAGAGATGCAGTTGTAAATGTAAGCAATCAGAAACAGCATATTTTTATGTGAACATATCTGTATTTAGCTGCAAATATTAGATTCTGAAAGTGTAGTCCACAAACAAGACATACACGAACAGATTTAAGTACTTTGTTCTATTCTGTCAAGGCTAGTACTTCTACCAGGTGTCTGGAAAAAAAAGACAATACATTTGCAAACTGCAAGGCGCATTCTAAGGAAATCTCTCATGTAGGAAAACAGTCAAAACGTGAAGATCTGTCATACAAAGGAATATAACACTTTTCAAAGCTTATTAGGATCAAGGCAGAGAGAGAGCAGGACCGTTGAGCAATTCATTTGCCACTAACTCAGTCATGTTTTTTATTTGTTTGTTTTGTTTCTTCTTTCTTGCTGTACACTTTATTGCATGTGGCCTGTAATCTCCAATAATCACTTCATCTTTTTGAACATTTGTGTAAAATTTTGTCATAGCTAGCAGATGAGTCAAACTGTGTCGTGTGAGGTCACAGTGAGCTCTGCTGACAACAAAAATCGAATCAGTTCATCCTTGAGTCCAAGTAAGCGGCTCCTGAGATACTGCACTCAGGAGAATGGGTTAGATGGACAGACAAACACGCAGAAAACCCAAAAACATAATGGTTCTGGCCATGTTTGTCACCAAAACTGAGGCATACAAAAAAGAACAAGAATTTAATTGTAATGACAATTACTTCAATCACTGTCCTTTAACATATAGAGCTATCGCCAGAATTAATTCATGAAAATTCGTATTTCTTGTTTATTAGCTGATTAGCTCAGTATAGTTTCATATTTAAACATAGCACTATGAGTATGTACTACAGATCCCATTATCTCCATGATGGTACCAGGACATAGTAACATTAAGTCAGTAGTAATGCTGAGAGGAGTAAAGTCTCACTAAATCCTCTGGCATGGCTACATAGAGCAATGGGCTGGCCTCATTCCTTCACATCAAAGCTCAGCAGAGAGCAGGCTTGCTCCCCATTACTACAGAGAAAGACTCCAATCCTCAGCCCCTCAGACCCCACTCTGCTTTATAACCAACAGCAGGATTATGTCAAATGAATCAGAAACTTTTCTGTAAATAGATGTTTCTACTCCTTCCTGCTACTTTGTACATGTGTATGGCTTTTACAACAACTCAACACACTCAAACACACTTAAAATATGTCTGATTCTCATAGACAAGAACAGCAGTTATTCAGCCCTAACTATTCAACCTATCTGGCCGAGCTGTGTCAGCACAGATGAAGTCCAAAGAAACACGCCGCAGGCGGTAAAGGCAGCTCGGTAGTCGTGATAGACAGCTCACCTAATCTACACTAAGAAAGACACCGACAACTCTAAACACACATCATAAACACCATTCCTCTCACCCACACATATGTGCAAGCACACAGAGTAAACTGTCATTGCAAGAAGCTGGCCCATACAATAATAAGCTTAAACACATTGTGCGGATTTACAGTTCAAAATATCACAAAGCAACACACTCACACATATAATAGAGCACTGCACACACCCATACAAACAGAACACACACCATCAAAGATAAGGACAAACACAGGCATCTCTGGAATCGGGCAAAATGTCACTTTAGCTTTATCTGTCCCTGTCTGACTCATACTATCTACATCACTCCTGTCTGCGCTATCGCAAAACATGTCAAACCTCTCTTATCTCCCCGCTTCTGTCTCCCTACCTGCTTGCTGCTCCACTGCATTTTTCTCTCTCTGCCTTTTTCCAACCTGTCTGATTTTTCCCTGTGTGGCAGTGCTGCTGTGTGAGAGGCCACAGAGCCCACTGAAGTCCTCACCACCTCCACTGCACCCTCCTGTCCTGTCTCCTTCTCAGCAACATGTGATTGGATTAATGAAAGTGCCGCAGCCCCCGTCCTTTTTCTTACTCCTTAACCAACATCTTTTTCTTTCTGCTGCAAATCTCATCAATGATATCTGTTGCTTGGTGCATTTGCATTTAGACTGGAGGTGAGTGAGATTTTAACCCAACTCATAATTTTATTTCCACAGACTGAGCACTGGCTCAGTCAAAGCCTAGAAAAAGGGAGTTTGTGGAAGGATGCAGGGTTGGGGAATCTGTGTTCAGTGAATGGATCAAATCACAAATCATCTTCCTGCCCAAAGACTTCTAAAGATTTCCCTCTCAATTAGTCATTTCCAGCTTTGAGATTATGTATCAGTCATGTCAGAAAGCAGTTTTACATTAACTCACTTACCTAAAGTAATAATTTAAATAAGTGGTCAGTACATCCACAAAAAAAACAAATCACTTTCAAGCAACTTTTCCAGAAAAAATCAAAAAGCCAAACATTTTCTAGTGTGAGCTTCTCAAGATTAAGAATTAGATGCTTTTCTCTGTTTTTCTAAACAATGCAAATGGAATATCCTCCAACAATGTAAAGATGCAAGCCTAGTATTCTTCACAATTTTCTAGAGACAGCGAAACTAGTATATGGATCAACATTAAAAACCACTGGTGTTGACCTCACTGACCTTAAGAACCTCCACAGGGACCTGCATACTCTGGTAATGCTGTGGGGTGCTAATGGCTGCGGTTGGTGCAGGTGGCCCCGGCATGCGATGCTGCATGTATTGCAGGGTTGCATTCTGCCGCTGTTGTTGCTGCTGCTGCTGCTGCTGCCGCTCACGCTGCTCCTCCTGCTGCAGCTGGTCTCGCATCAGCTGGACACACACACATCACAGGAATGCTCATTAACCCTTTCCACCCTGGACGACCCTGAACTGGCAACAGTTATTAAAATGCAACCCAGTGCCATTTTTAGAAGGTCATAACGTGTGGCACATTCAAGAAAGATGCCACCTAGTGCTGCTATGATTAAAACAAGTGTAATGTAGGTCTGAACGATTTGGAGACAATATCTAATTGTGATTTTTCTGACCAACAGTGCAACTTAAGCTTCAGTCCAATACTATCATATGAAATACGATCAAAAGAGTGCTCGGCATGAATCTGCAAATTCATTGACAGACATGTTGCATAGCATATGTTCTAAACTGCAGTCTCTGTGATTTGCTACTTGCACTGTTTCAAAACGTGATTTCAATTTAAAACTGATGACTTGGTGAGCCCTAGCATAACATTTTTTGTGCTTAATTCCTGTTACATCAAATTTGGTAACGCTGCAGGCTACAGTTTTTACAATTACTCAGTTGCGTCATTGTCTTGTGACTTGTCATGCGGCTTATATTCACAGTTTCGTTTAGGTGGAAGTAAGAATGTCAATTTTTGTAGAGTTTTTCAACCTCTTAAGGTTTTTCAATTACCCTTAGTTTGGCAGTTTTTACTGACTGAATCTGGGGATGCTTTTTCAGGTGGACAGTTTCAAAATTAGCCTAGGGCTGTGATGTGTTACTTTTGGCTTTTCTCTGCCCTTCTGCTTGTTAGCAGAGAGCAACAGATGACTCACAAATCTATTATATCCCCCTGTATGAAAACTATGGACAGTTAATATATCAGAATGTTGAAGGGCCAAGTAGCAAGGCCAGATTTATCACTGGAAATACTAGCTGCTGAATATAGATGCCCTTCAAATAAATGGCATACCCAAAATGTTGTGACACTTATCAGATCCCTTGCCAATTTCCATTTGATCACACAACACTACAAACATTATTGCTACCCACAGCTGATCAAAGTCTTGCATGTACTTTTTTATTGAGAAGAAGAGTGAAGAGTGGAAGGTAGCTGTAATGTACCTGCATGCGCATACTGATGCGCATGGCCATTGCTGGGGGGCGAGGGGGCAGGGGAGGGCGAGCCGACGTTGATGCACCACAGTCCAGCCCGAGAGGTAGAAGAAGCTCTGGAGGAGAGAAAAAGGAGTGAGCATGGCAAAAGAAAGAGATAACAGAAGAGGACAATGTAGGCAAAAACACTAAGAAAGAAGGCTCTGATTGCTGCATAAATTAATCTGTGCCATCTGGGATCAGTGGTAATTTGTGAACAAGTAGAGTATCTTCTGAGAGTTAATGAAGTGTAAATACTTCTACCTAATCTCTCATTACCTTAATTAAACATTCAAAGTCTAATTGAATGTTTAATTGTTGATGGGTGCATTAGTTTTAAGAAGAGGTATGAGAGGAGAGGGAAGTGCAATGTTTTGATACACATTTTGAATACGTTTGCAGAGCTGTGCCTTTGTGGTTTGGAGCTAATATTAGAACTGATTGTGTAAACTTCGTTTGTGTTTATTTATCAGTCAAAACTGATTCTCTGCAGTAGTTTGTGGGCATTCAATACATATTTGAAGATAACAAGAAAAAAAGGATAAGTTCAGTTCATGCCAATTATGGATCTTAATTACAAGACTGGACAAGCATCCTGAAACCAGCAACACATAAATGAGCTACTGAAAGAAAATATTACAAGTAAGGATGCAAGATGATATATATGAAAACTGACAGCCAGAAAATGTCTACCTGGCAAAAAGTTTTCAGTTTTCTATGATAAAAATCAGTTGTAGTAGTAGTCAGTTAACATAGTTTTTGCATTTTGCTCAGTAAATAAGTATATCTGAAAAACAATGGCAGTGTCATCATCACAGTAAGAGCTACCCGGTAACAATAATTACATGTTAAGAGAGACTTGATGGTCTCTGCAGCTGGGTGAAAAAAATGTGTGTATAGATTAGTATTGGGAATCAGCCAAAACAAGTTTTTACAACAGTATCGGCGTCTCGGACATAAGCAAAAATTAAGTATTGTGCCTCCATAATTACAGCATGTCCACATGGGTTAAGCTATGAAATATACATCAGTTTATTATTAGCCCACCAGTCAATTCTAGGGAGGCAAGAACAAACCCATTTTGATGGGTTATGGCAGTTACTGGCAACCCCAGCTGTTGCAAATGTCCTTCTGAATCAATGGCACTTGGTCAATTTTTTTTGTTCAAATAGGTTGTATGACTACTACATTGTCTCTGTCTATAAAGGATTAAAGCAACTGTCTCTAAAATCAGGCAGCAGAAGTGTATAAAATGTTTTGATATATCAACAAAGTAAGCAAAGTCTTATTAATCTAGACATTGATTCATCCATTTATTATCTCTCTCTCTATTATGCCATCGAGTCAATATTAGCTGGATATAATGTTCCAATCTAAAAATCATACATCATATGACTGTTTTCATATTTAATTTGTCATTTGCAAATCTATGTTTGTTTTAAAAATACAACATAAATTCCACAGCAACAGCTAACCTGCCATTTCAATGAATTACTTCAAAATCAAGTGAGGGGGAAAAAAGAACCGATGTGTAGACAAATATAGCATCTAAAGCAAAAACGAACAAGCAAGCATTTTTACACTCATTGTGTCAATCTGGCGTAATCCATTAAGTTGTGTTACATCTATTCTTAAGGTTGAAATAAGGCAGTAATAATCTTTGGTCCCCAATTTATGGTAAACTGAGGAGAACTTCCTCTGTAATGGTGAACAGGTCATGTGGGAGTCATGTGGTCTTGTTGTTCTTGTGTGACCATGTGAGCAGAGACAAGGGGAACACCCATCACCCCTTCACAACATCTCCTCTTCTTTTCTCTCTCACACACAAACATTCAGTGGGGAGTCCCTACACAGACAGTTCCCCTTCTGCAATGACTTGTGTTCATCCCCTGCAATGACTAAGCTTGACTGAGCTAATTAAGGTGTGATTAAACCACAGCCAGGTCTCTACTCTATTCAAATGTCTCTGCTCATGGCGATGTGTGGTGGGATGAGACGCAGCACAGCATCAGTCAGAGTCTGATTCCTCCACTCTCTCATCAGAAACACTGTCTGTATATGGTCATAAAGAGAGAAAGACAAAGAGAGAAAGACAGAGAGACAGAGAAAAGCTCATTGTGCATGAGGTACAATAAGAAGGGCAGCTCCTATTGAGAAGGACTGAAGCCGCCCGTTGTCCAAAGTGTACATTTCAGCGCCCGAGGGGGTACACACTGCCCGCTTTGTGCCCATTAGATGGCCCACATGAAAAACACACACCCATGCAGAGATACACATTGAAACACATTCCAACACAAACTTGCACCAGAACTTGGACTTTGGGGAAGGCTAACTTCACACTGGCAGCTTTGATATGCAAGCTGAATTAAATACTGCTATAATCTAATGCTCCCAACTACTGATGCTGGTGGAACAACTCGGGTAGCAACTGTTAAAAAAAAAAAAAAAACGCTGCCACTACCACGGTGCTTTCCTGCACAGCCAAACAAACAAGTGCCTGCAGACACAGTAGTGGAATGTTGCACAGTGTATTTATAGGGCAATTACATATTCGAGCTCAATCAGCAAGGTAGGAATGCCAGCCAGAGAGGGACGTGCTCTTTGATTTAAGGGTCCATTTGAGGACAGACCCATATGTTGTAAAGACTGCAAAGTCCTTTGATTCAATGTATTTTGTCTATACAGATAAAAAATTTACTTTTTGACCATATAATATTTCAGTGTACAGGTTCAAGCAGTTAAGTCTGGTTGCTTTGGATGTTAAAAGCAACTTTCCTAAACTGCTGAATTATACCTTAAAATGCACACAGACGCAAGTTTTAACACTTTTCTATCTTATCCATAGTCTCATGTCCATAACGCGACATCAACAGGAAAAGGAATGATCGTCAAAAATCTGAAAATAAAAATTGCTCCAGTGTTACTATATTAGCTCTTAAAGAAACACTGATATGTGGCACTTAGAATGGCTCAGAGACACAGGTTTGAATCCTCGATGTGTATAAAAAGAGGTCCCAATTTTAGCAGTTTTGTTAGTAAAACAGCTTGTAGTGGCAGATGCAGAAGCTACAGTGTTTACATTTCACTGTCTAACTTTCCAAGGCATGTGAGCCATGTATCATACAGTCTTAAACTGTGAGTAATACCATGATACATAATATATACGTCCCGTAATCCATCCACATACACACATATACATGGACAAGATATCACTTCCTGATATCGTATGGTGACACACTGCTACCAGGCAGCATGATCTCCCACACGGGTCTTCCCATTGCCTGACATCCACTGGGGGCATTTGTGACGCAGTAAGAGCACACAGCGACCATTGTGTGTCCAACGCTGTAATGTCACAGCCCCTTCACTTCAAACACTGACAGCCAGTAGGAGGATGCAGAGCGGAGGAAGCCCAGGTCAGAGGCCAACTCTGGATTGTGCCACATATTAGTCACAAACATACATGCCAACAATAAGCAGAGAATACACAGAGAAGATTAGCGTATGTAATATATTAAACACGCTGTGTGATGACAGCTTTCCTTCCGTGCAAAGTGTAACACGTACACATTAATTTATACACACAAAGCAGTACACACATGCGGAGGCAGTGTGGGGCCATGGCACCTGTGCTCTGAGACATGGTGTTAATTTGTGGGGTGGGTATTTTTAGAAGTGGCTGTGCAAGGCCAAGGAAGGCCTTTTTGACAGCCAGCAGTTATATGTGGGATGTGTACGTACACACACACACACCTAGGTGCCCTCTAACAAAAATGTACAGGTGCATTCACAAGTATGTAGCCACAGCTGCATAATAACATTCAAAGGCCTTTTATCGCCATTTATAAACAAGTGTGGGACCTATATGCAGCAGCTCTGCACAGGGAGTGTGTTAGAGAGAAATCCCTCAAGGTCAAACAAGTGCCACAACGTCGCTAGTCAACACAAACAGAGTTTAGCCTAGCCGACACAACACAAACACATTGGAAATATGGTTCAGGAACTGTTCAACCTCGCTTCTGACTGGATAAACACATGCAAATCTAAGTCATTCTTAACAGGAAAAAAAATAATGTAACTTTTTCTGATATTTTGACCTTTCTGACACTGCACACTTCATCTGCCTTTCCATCACTGCACAAGAAAATGTCACCACACAGAAACATACACCCTTTCTGCATTAAGCTATCTGTCTGCCTGCTCTGACTAAAATAACCCCTGCTCTCTGTTCTCCTTTTCAGGAACACTCTGTTCCCCTGAGCCACGGTGTGTTTTTTTGTTTTGTTTATGTGCATATGTGTATGTGTGTGTGTATCCACATGTATCTTCACGTATGTAAAGATAAAAGGTATGTGTGCATGTGTATTACTGATCTACAGTGTCAGTCTACTTTTGAATAGATTCTTTCAAAACATGTGAACAGACATGCATCATCAATATTCCTAAACTACTGGCACCACACACACTCAGTGATGGTACAGTTATGTAACCAAGTTAGCAGTGGAAGCATGGGATCCTTACCCCTTCCTCTCAGGTCTCTCTCACACCAGTCTCCTCTCCGTGGACTTGCACACAGACAGACTGGCTGATCATTTTCAACACTCAGGATTAGTATTCTCTTGGGTCTATTGCTGCTTTAGATAGAAAAACCTTCATATTGCCACCTCACATCTATATAAAGTTTCTGTATTAGTTACAGCGTGTATTAGTTACAGCATACAGGGGTTGTGTACGCAGACTAGAGTGGCCGAGGTCACTTCAGGATTCTCAAATTAATGATTTTCATCTCTAAGTCATCTAAGTTCAGAGTATTTGCTGTGCTTATGCAGATTAGCTCAACGGAACAGATGGATTTCTACGGTAGCATTTTCATACACATAAATGCACACAGACAGACAAATGAGCACATGTGCAATTACCTGTTTGAGAGGAAAAGAGTTGACAAAGAGGTGTATGCTCTGCTTATGATGCTGACTACATCTCTGGATGCTGGAGAAAGTCGATGGCCAGGGGAAGTCATGGGGCAGAGAGAGGAAGATGAAGAAATGTGTTGAATGAATGCGGAAACAGAAAGAGAAACAAAAACAATAAAAATAAACAAATTAATGAAATAAAATAAATGATTAGTTTAAACATGTCAAACTGCAAATAAATGGACACACAGAAGAAATAGGTGCAAAACAAAATATGTGACTTCAGTAGTTGTGAAGAAGCAGCAGAGGAGGCAGTGAAGTATTCAAAAGAGGGAAGCTGCAGGTGTGCAACACACACTTAAGAACTCACAAAAGAAGAATTTCCACAGCGGAAGCAAGGGAAGCAACAGACCATGGTTAGACCCGAGTATGAACACATGTGACAAGAATTTACTTCTGAGAACTCATTCTGCTGGTCTGTTAATGGAAAATTGTTGCATCTCTTTCACAGCTGATTCTTGGCCATCATGGTGTTTACTAGAAGGGCTTTTGGCACTTTATCAACTATATCTGGTTTCTAGCTGTTTCATCACATCCAATTTTCACGAGTCGACGATCAAACAAGTTTACCCAGAGGGTTTCATGAGAACTGCTATAGGATAGTCAGTAGCTATAGATGTTAGACGCGATGTGGATAGAGTCCTCTGTATCATTTACAAGCAGAAAGTGCTTACTGTCTCTCCACTGAGCATTTCTGCTCAGTAATCAGCTTTTTAGAAGGTCATCTGAATGAATCACCGTAACTCATCAACACTATGTGTGAATCACAATGCCTGACACATTTTAAACAGTCTATTTATAGATGATCAAGAGAGACCCTTCCCAGAGTATTTCTGCCAACTCAGACCTACTTTCCTTAATTAACCCTGTTTCACAGATTACAGCAAAAGGAGTCACGTGATAGTAAGGAGAGGACAACAATAGATTATCAGCATTAACGCACTTTTAGCAATATGAGCTTAAAGTAAAACACAATGAGACACAGGAAAGACAATAGACCAGCATCATCAATAATAACCAGAATGCATCACTTCCCCTTTCCTTCCATCAGTTTTCACAACTCCCAGTGTGGTCAGTGATGAAGCAACTTCCTTAGCAGGCAACCCAGGGAACAACCAAAACCTGTTTGTCACACCACAATTTCTAGGACTGAGGAATGCTTTAGACCAAAATCTTTGGTTGTGACATTTTGATACAGATAGCAACTTCTCATACATTACTTCAAACATTAAAAGTGAAATTATAATGTTATTAGCAAAGCTATTCTCTGTCTAACCAAATTGTTAAGACATGCAACACAATGTGTTATACACACATATCACATACAGACTATGTAGTAGTGCAACACATGTATATATAGGTATTTACACTCAGATCAGTCTGCATTTCATCAACCTATAGTACTGCAGATATAGCGCTATTTAACTTTTCAACTCCAAACAAAAAAGACCTCTCATTAGTGTGACCTCAGTTTATTTTTCATTCTGACACAATTTGGCAAATAAGTCAACATTATAAAACTGTTGGATTTCAGGTAGTAACCTTCTTCCCACCAGACTGCCTCACAATCACTACCATCGCACATCACCGTTCCCTTAGCTGCAAAAAAAACAATCATTACGTTGCTTAATAACACAGTGATGAATTTGGATCATATTCCATTTTTTTAAGGTCATAGCAAATATGTTAAATAAGTAAAATTAATTTATACAGCACTTTTCACAGACACAAAATCACAAAGTGCTTTACAACAATAATAAAACAACAAAAAAACAAAAATAATGACAAAGGTAATAAACTGTTAAAACGGGAGCAACAGCTAAAGCACAGTGCGTCAAAAACAATAAATACTTTTTTTAAAGAGTTAATTTATGTCAATTTGAGTTGATTTACTGTTAAAAGCAATTTACCCAAAGCACGTTCTGTCACCGCTCCAGCATCTATTTCAGTTTGAAAATAACTGCCTGCTATTTAAAACACTTTCAGATTAGTTTCTGATCGAACAGCAAAAAACCATGAACAGTGCTCATAAGGACAGTCAACAGCCAGGCAGTGAGAAATACTCACAAAGTATCCATGAACTTAATATACTTACCAGCAACTGTCCAACTATCCCAAAGACAACATAGTGTATCCAGGTGAAAGCTGCTGCTCCATGTGTTAATACACACACCGGCTGACAGGGACTGTCAGTTGTTCACTTGCTCTGCCAACTATTGCATACATATGCCGGTTCACTGGTCGTGACGCCACTCCTCCCTCCAAGTCCAACTTACAGTAGGCTAAGCAACTGTCACTATTAGTCACCTTCCTCCTCTCTCTAACCACTAGCTCAGCTTCCCACTCATCCTCCTCCTCCCACTGCTGCTCTCGTCCTTTTCCCCTAAATTAGCCTGAATGCTGTAGTCTGGGGCAACAACAAGGAGAGCCCTGTGTCCAGGACAACTCATCTATCTCTTTCTCTCTCTGTAATGTGGAACTCCTCCTTCAGTCGTGCCTTTTTCTCACAGCAGTGCGCAGTATTTGCATACAGTAACGCCTACAACATGTGCGTGCAGAAACACACACAAACCTGGAAGCAAATCCCTTTTTTGACTACCAGGTCTGTGCAGATATGTTTTTGCTGAACAATAAGCAATGAATCAGCATATTTACTTCTTTAATTGCCCGCCCACACACTGTCACATTGCCCCATACAAAAAAAGGCACACACAAACCTGCGTGCCAAGATGGCAATAACACTTGATGGGAAATAACACACTACATTGCCATATATAATGTGTGTCTCTTCAGTGTTAGTTATCCTACACTGCCACAACATAATACAACAACATATTTCATAGCAATAAATTCTGGAAGGTATTTAAAGTATTGACCAAAAGTGCTGGGAACTGCATTAATAGGTAATTATTTAATGGCTGAAGGGAGTCACAGGATGAATTTTGCAGAACCCAACCACAGAGCAAATAGTCAAAAGCCAATGACTGACGCTAAGGGATTTAAATGAACATCTCTAAGATATAACTGATTTGTTGTGACATTGTGCACAAGAAATAACCTGCAAAAAACTACATCTTTAGGTTACAAAACTTTTAGATCAGTTAAAGTGGTGAAGTGCAAAGTAGCACAGGTTTTTATAAATGTAAATATAGAAAATAATTGCATTCATGTGAGCACATTACTAAATGAAATATTAGGAATCCAGGGCTGACACCACACATAAAGGCATGCATCTATACACAGCTTCTGGTCCAGATTGTGTTTCTGTATGCTTTGAATGTTAAGTGTCATTTGACTATTTTTCATCTGAGAAGGAACTATACAGCTGTATGTTTACTTCCCTGCGACTGGCTGTTCTCTATAAGCCAGTATAGTACAAACCATCTTGATGTTCAAGTAAATACACACACAAGTCCATTCCTCCATGACAGCCACAGAGACAACAAATTAAAGAAACAGCAGAATGCAAATATGAGCACTACTTGCTGAGAGGATCTTTCAAGGAGACTCCTAGTGGTGAGTTCGTGCATAATAACAAAACATTTGGAAATGTCCAAAATAAGGAAGATGTTTGTGTTCTACGTCAAATACAAAACTCCCCCCAAAAAGTGTTACACTTAGCAATTAGCTCTGTTTTCCTATTGTTCGCTGTATTTCATATAGACTCAAAGACTCAATCTACCAGTTTGTATGGCCACAACTTGAATCTATCAATAAATGGCATTCAGTTTCCCCTTGTTAGACCTTAAGTCTTTATACTACAATACAGCAGATCAACACATATTTGCCTTATGTTTTAACACATACATTATGTCTACATAAACATAGTGTGAATAAGCAATGCCACATGTAGAATGTTAAGTGTCACACAGAGGGAAATTTTCGAATGGATTTTCTGTGCGTGATGTGTTTTAGCTTTACCTAGAGCACTACAGTTAATAACATTATCCAAGGGTCTCTCTCTTTCTTCCATGACTATGTCTAACCCATCTATCTTTATCCATCCATCCATCCTCTCTCCCAGCCAATAACCCTTAATGAAGAAATACAAAACACACAAACCACTAATGCTAGTCGTCCCAGTCACAACAGACGAGAACAGTGGCCAGCATGGTTCAGTAGGACCCAGCTGACAAGAATCCCTTGTTTGTACACAAAGCATTCAGCAGTGGGCCAGCTTCAGTTCTCATACTGCCCACAGTGTATTTACTGGGTTATTTTGGTCCAGGGGCAGGACCCCTGAAGGCCTTCAGCTTATTGGTTGGGGAAACTGAAGGGGGGCAGGACCCCTGAAGGCCTTCAGCTTATTGGCTGGGGAAGCTGCGTTCCTGTCAAGTCTGGCCAGTCGCAGGGCATAAGTGTAGGAGGGAGCATCATTGTGCAAGACAGCCTTGTACTCTTTGACAATGGCCTATCAAGGGGGCCAGACCCAAACATGCACACGATCACACACATAGGTCCACACACAGACACACACAAACACACACACACCAGTCAAGACCCTCTCCACTTGCCAGACATGCAGGTTTCCCATCATGCAGTCCCTCAGTCGCCATAGTTGCCAAGAGATTGCAAACAAACACTATGTAAACACTAGTACTGTAGCTCTACTGGAAGCGCTAAACCATTTTGTTGATATGTCTGACTAAAGTCTGACCCATCTACACTAACCTAAGGCAATCTGCTGTTAAATAGGACAAACAGGTCTGTCAATATGCACAAGTTCTAGCCGGGGCAATAGGCACTGAGTTTACTTTTTAACTGTCTAAATGTGGGTTTGATCCCACCAGTGATGGCTGAAATATTCAAGCCAAGATAACATTTTTATGGCTTCACATCAAACAGATATATTGTAGACATACTGTACACTATATTATTGTAATTGAGCTTCCTCACAGTATTGCAAATTTAACATTTTCAATAACTCTGTGAATCCCATAGAGTTAATAGCTGAAACAATCTTAGGCAACTCAACAGTTGAATTTGTTAATATAAATCCATCAGAGGGGCTGGCAGAAGCTAAAACATACTAAAGACTTAATGTTTTCATTAAAATAATTTATGCTTTCTCATAATGTATGGGTTGCGTCATATGACCTGAGGTGACCTTGAGTTGTGTGCAAGTATCAAACTTACTCTTGTGGTTTATGATATATCATTAATATCTCTGATGAAATTCATAAAACATGGAATATTGCACATCTATAATTTGAAAAAAATATTTTTGTACAAATACATGGCAGTGGATTTACTAACAGTTTGGATGTTCCAATAATAATGCATTAAGCCACTAGTTGCGTATTTTTAGAGCAACCTATTTGTATTTGGAGCTTATAAACTATCCGCTACTGATACTGAGTAAACAAAAGTGGGGATCTGTGACTGTGTTTGTGAGCGATAGAGATAGATGGAGTTGTGCAGTAACCAACCAACCAGCCACACAACATTTCTTTTTGCATGGGTTAGAGTCACCATGTACGGGGATGATGGAATGAAAGGCATTTGGGAGATGAGTTGGGAGATAAGATACACACACTCACACACACACATACACGGACTCACACACAAAATTAATTCCACTTTGGCCGTCACACATCAAAACCTGATCCTTCACAAAACTTTCCACTCCCATTCACTGTCATTCTCCACGTTTCTCTCCCTCTCCGTTTCTTTCTCCTACTTTCAACCTTAATGGGACAATGTGCAGCCTTTGACCCTGACAGACGTTGAGAAGAAGAGAAAATAAAAGAGAGAATTAGTCAAGCAGTGGAAAGGAAGAGAAGTCATGAAAAAAATGAGGAAAACAATGGTGTAGTTCAAAGAGGACAACTAGCAAGATAAGCCCATAAAAGAATTTCCTTTTGGTGTTTGTGTGTTTATTTCCTGCTGTTTATATGATCATATTTTGGGCCCAAAAAGTAAGTTTGTAAAACTTAATTCTTTAAATCGCAAATATATGGACTTACTTTAAGACCAGTGTAAGATAGAAGATTAGGCAAGTAGTAGCCATGGTTACAGTAAGTCTCCATGAAGTGAATGTAAGCCAATGCAACGTCCTCCAAAGTAATGAAAACCCAACTGAATGTGTGTATCAAATTAGCATCCATTTCTAGCCCTCTGACCAAATATGGGGACAGTTTTTGATTAAACACTGCAGACAAAGGAATGTTGTGTCTCTATACACAGGCACACACACATACACACTCAGCCTTATACAGTATATTAGTGTATCACAGTACATCAGATGATTCTGCCACAGACTATGACAAACCCAACACAGAGGAGGAAGGTTTTATCTAATAAAAAATGGTGCAAAAAGTTGAACTCTTCAAATAGGAGAACCTGAAAGAAGTTTGTAAACAGTTAATAAAAGTGTTAATCAATGGTGTAGTGTTTGTCAGCTGTTATTAAATAAACAGAGGGGTGACAAAATATAGGAAAAAAATAGCATAGGGGACTGTCATCCTGGAGGACACCAGGAAAAAGTCAGAAAAAAAGTCAGAACTCAGTACAACTTCGTAGTGATTTGCAGTGACCGTTCCCTCTCAGAGGACAAGTGGACCCAAACCATGCCAGCAAAATGCTCGCCTTAGCATAACAGAGCCATTAAATCCTTTCAGTGAATCCCTACAGTCAAGGGTTCTGGTTTTTCCTTTAATTTGTCATCCATCTCTGCTGAAATTGTGTACAATTAGAAAAATAGACAAAAAAGTGATTGGGTTCATAAATGCTACTTAGTAGCAAAGACTGCTTGGGCTGCTGCAGTGAGATCCTCAAAAACATCCTATTTAGCTTAGTCTTCTTCAACAGAAACACTGAAACTGCAACACTTACATAGTGTCCAGAGTCTAAGCTCTACAACAAGGGTTTACCTTTAGGAAGGTAATAATCAGCAGCCAAACAGTGTCAGGGTTCATCAATGGGTCATTTAGCATTCTCATAAAAGCTACTTTTTTCCTACGCAAGGCCTTGACAACAGGCTGAAATTGATTTTAAAAACAGTTGAGATAATCTGAGAAAGAACAGTCTTTCTGTCACTAATGCCATTGGTCTCAAACTACTGTCAACAGTAAAAATACTTGAAATTACATTGTGAAAACCTGTTTGAGGAAGCTCACAGGGCACTAAATCAAGGGAGTGGTCTGCAGACTGTCTGTGAAAGTCTGTTGTTGGGAAAATACTGTTTAGTTGCAGTAGACAAATAAAATAAAAACATTCTGTGAACGAGGTAAACATAGGCAAACAAAACATTCAGTTTATAAACACTATAAAGTAGTTTTCTTTGCAGTGAAACAACATTTGTATTCTATGTTCACATATTTTGCTTGAGGAAAAGTAGCTTTTAGGGCAATAACAACAGATTTCATGTCATTCTATGGGAACATTTGTTATAATCTCAACATTAATGTGGCAGTCTGGCAACTTTCTGTCATAACATTTCTTAAAAAACACAGAAAAGACAACCAATAAACATCTTTATAGGGAGATAAAAATTTGTTGTGTGCCTCTGAAAGTGATAAGGTTTCACAGAGCCACATCTAGAAACTACAATTGATCCCTGCAGTTCAAACTAACAAGCAAATTGTCCAAACATAAACAACTGGACAGCTGCATAGTGGGCTTCGCAGATGCAGCTGAGACGCCATTTTTCTTACAGACAAAAGAGGGACTGAGCAAGACTGTCACTACTGTCTGTCAGTCAAAAGAGGATATGAAACAGTGGAATGGAGATACGATGAGGAAGTGGAGTCACACATTCAGCACATGTCCTAAAACGTCCCACCCACACTCAAATCTGATAAATCATGGGTCATGTTGTCATATAGCACATGCTAAGCTGTCATTCCTGTGGTTTTCTACAAAAAGTCCAAGAAATTTATACTGTAGTTTGGTTGGTCTTATGTGTGGCTTAATAATGTTGTGGGAAATCCAGTAAACCACCAAGACAGTTTCTCGTACACCTTTTCCTGGTGTTGTCACGAAGCAGCAAAGTAACTGTCCAAGTCACAGGAGATCTGTCCATATGGCAAACAGATGAAGCTGTGTTTACACACACCTGACGCTCTTTCACACTAGAGTACATCCATTGAACCAAGCCTGTGTGCTCTTGTGTCTTAGTGTGTGTGGATGTGTGCATGTGCCTCTGTGTGTATGGCTGCCAGTCTCTGTTTACCTGATGAAAATTAATCCCATCACCAACACTTTCAGGCGGACATGAGCCCAATGAGGCTGAAAATATGACTCACACACACTTTTCCATATACACAGGAGGCAACGCTTGTGCTCATTTGTGCCCTTTGGGGACAAAGTGCTCAGGTGTGTCAGACCGTCAAATACAGACATAAAAACACAGGCGGGGCCACAGAAATGCTTGAATATAGCCAGTAGTTTGGTAAATAAGATCTTAATTACAACTGTGGTCACCTCTCCTATGATGTTTTCATACTCAACTCTGTTTTCATCTGCTGGCAAGTTGGAGCTGTGCTATTGGAGAGAGAGAGAGAGAGAGTGTGTGCAACCCGTCTATCAGGCGTCACTGCTGCTCTACATACTAGCCAGTGACCTCTGACCTTGTTGACAGCGACCTCACAGCTCAGTGTGTTTACTGACCCTTTATACTGTGTGCACTCCACAACCCCACTGCTTTCTCTATATGAGCATCTGTCTCAGTCTCAACTTCTAACCCTGTGCACACGGTTGTTTTGATAGCAAAGCAGGTACATTTTCGGGTATCTTCACAAAGACGATGCACTTGCATGCATTTCCTCTTGCACAACTGGTTATTACCAACAAATTTAGTCTTATCAAAGATTACCAGGACACCGTGTAATGTCAGGCTACAGATATTTTTCCACTAATCTTCTATGATCTCTTTGACAAGGTTTTAGCTTGGCGGCATTCTTCTGAACATTATGTAAACAGAGAGACATGATAAAATTACAGGACAATAATTCAGTTAAACTGGTTTATTGACACAAGGCAGCTCTGCATTAGATAGAGCTAAACTGTGTGACAATGCTGCTGCGCAGCAGATCTATCTTTGTGATCTCGTTATGTAACACAAATGTTTTCATTCATGGATTCACAGTTAAGAGGGACAGACAGATGCAGGCAGTGAAAAAGAGAATTGGAAACAAACCAAAGACCATATGAGACAAGCTTCAAATGACACAAAGGCTTCAAAATACACATTATTATATTTATTTCCTCAGAGCAACAGCTGGAGCTGGTCCTATTCGTGTGCATGTTCATCTGTGAGTGTCTGTGTGTCTCAGTAACAGTATACAAACTGTATATGGGAGTTCTCATATCTTCTAGTATCACGTTTCTGGCTGACTTTTATATTGAAACCAACAAAGACAAATTCATGTGTCACCAAGAAACCCAAACTGCCAAGCGCGGTAAAATGGCCTCAGCGATCCTGTGCAACTTCCTCGCAAAGCTAATTTTACAGGGAGGGATTCAAGACAAAACACAATTAACAGGAACACTTCATCCTCAGTCTTCTGTCAAGACTTCAGTCATTAGAAACATTACTAACTGCTGATGGCACCTTTTGTCCATATTTAAGATATCTAGGTTTTCATTTCTGTTGTTCCCTGAAACCCACCCTACACCATTTGTTATACATATTCATGCATTATTTATATTTATTGATATAGCAGGTTTGTTATATCTGGTAAGTGACACTATAAACTGTCATCATAGTGTTTTATAACACAGTTTGATTTAATTCTAATGGTGATGTCTAAGGGGAAATTTCTTGGAAATGAACTGTGAATGAAAGCAGACAAGTCATGAACGTAAACAGAAAAGGGAACAGGGTCTCACGTAAAGCACTTTGCTGCTGTGACGTAAGGTGGCAGACATACTCCTAGAAGACATGTAGATCAGGCCACAGACTTCAAACTATTTGAGATGGAAAGTAAGTTAGAACTTAACTGAAATAGCGGTTAATAAGACAGTCTCCTCTGTACTGTTCTCTGAGCTTCAGAAAGCTGGAAATCTGGAAATTAACAGTGATGGCAATAGTACACCTAAAATAATTATTACTGGGTGAATTACTATACTATTCACACTTTTACACAACTTTTGGTGCGACAGTTTGAGCTTCCTCTATGGTAATCCAAAATAAAACCCATATTTCATTGTTAAATGGCAGCTAAATCTCAGGTATGTGTCTTATGCCAAAACTGGGATCATATATATTCACCTTGCATTACTGGACAGCAATAGGCACATGAATTGCACTTTTCACCCACCATGCAGACACACAAAGCCCACTGTGCAGAGACGGGACAAAGGGGGCATATACGGTTAGGGTTGCCTTCATTATTTTCGTGTTGGCACTATGTAGGTCTTTCAGGCAAAGTACTTGAATAAGCAGCGACGTATTACAGTCTGCACATTTTACAGTCACAGCTTATACATAGCAGCATACCCCAGGGCTGAGGTGTTGTTACTGATACTGGCCTGGCTGTTGCTTATAAATGGCAAAGGGGTAGTTCTCAGTGGGCTGACAGTAAAATGGAAAAGTAGTGCTTTATAATCCAGTCAGTGGTACCAAGGCACTCATTAGAAAGCAAACAACAGAGCTCGTATTATTCTTCACTATAAAATTATTGTTACTTTTTGTTAAAATCCACGTTTTTCTGATTAAAAAAAATAAACTTAAAAATGCATCTGAAATGAGTTGGATGCGTATTTTGCTTTTTAAATTTGTACTCATGAGTATTCTGCTCAGACTGATAATACAACCACACAGTAGGAATACAAAGTGAGCAAATGTCCTCAGCAGTGCTCTAAGGTTTGTCATGCTGCTGTAAGCGTGCACTGTGCCAATGCAGAAGCGTTTATTTCTGCAGAAATTTAGCAAAACTACCGCACGAGGTTGTATCTTTCTATTCTTGAGGACAAATAAGTAGTTACGATATTTTTAATGTGTTCAATGGTAAGTCAATAAATCCTAAAACTCTTCATGCAAAGCGACAAATACGCAGTTAAAATGTACACTCGCGGGCTTCGCAGTGAGTGAGCGGTGACTGGCTTTCAGTGGCGGTGCTGAAATACAACTTACCCGCTTTGAAGGTCAGACAGAACGAAGTAAAGAGGCAGGTTCAGGGAAAGTGCGGTGCCCACTTTCTCTGCGCTCTGACACCAAACCAGCCGCGCACTACCAGGAGGAGGGAAAAGTCGCGTTTAAACGGACTTAAAGTGCTAAAGAGCTTAAAGTGTCTATTTATTTCCACACACTGACACGGCGAGCGCAACCGCTGCCACCTCGGAGGCGAATTTGTTTTCGTTTTGACGGTCGAGATGTTGTCACAACTCCGAGCGTCTGCGGTCACCTGTACCACCACCAATGGCAGAGAGCACAGGGGATTGTGGGAAATGTAGTTTTCTCATGTCCTCGACAGCCCGGTGGTTTTTTTTGAGGCGATGACGTGAGGCCCCTTGACTTCAAAGGGAGCTTTAGGAAGTCGTGCAACGTCAGACAAAATGCTTCCAAGACCTAGATGAAGACGGAGCCCCCTGTCGCTTTTATATTCGGCTTATTTTACAGGTTTACTGCCAGCTTGATTTGGTCTCAGATCAGTTGCAGGGCAGGGACAGAGCACACAAGAGGCCTCCAAGTATTTCGCATGTAATGTGATTTCATGAATGTACGATCCTCCTCATCTATTTTGGTCAAAACGTCATCATACATTAATTCCCGAACTTCCCCAACTAACATTTCTGCATTTTTATATGTTTATATACATGTATTTATAATGCATTACAGGCATTGCTGTGCTTTTGAGTAACATGCGCTTGCAGCTGAGGAGGCTGCATTTCTAGGACCTGTTTTTATTACCTCTATTTTGAGGCGAGGGTAACATGACAGCAACTCATGTATTCCTCATGCAAGCTAACTTTTCTAGACTACAGACACTGGCAAAAATATATATTCACAGTTTCAGTTTCGAGTGAAATAGGTCTTGAAAAGTATTTATTTGTAAGTACTATTTCAGTGGAATAAAACTTTAAAACTATAAATATTTGGACATAAAACAGTATTTTGGATGGAACAAACCCTCTAAAACCTTTCAATCCATGAGTAATGCACTGAAGCGATCTGCCAGTTCATCAGGTGGTACTGTCCAAACAAGGGTCCTAGAAGTGGGGTC
This sequence comes from Amphiprion ocellaris, assembly GCF_022539595.1. Taxonomy (NCBI): domain Eukaryota; kingdom Metazoa; phylum Chordata; class Actinopteri; family Pomacentridae; genus Amphiprion; species Amphiprion ocellaris. The sequence continues at coordinate 23,272,443 of NC_072770.1, read as the reverse complement.
CTACAACTGCAGACAGTTGCAGACATACAACATTGGTGCTTTTAAAAACCACGTAATGTATAAAATATATATAATGCATATTTTAAAAATGTGGAGGACCATCCAGTGGCCCTTGCAGCGAAGAAATCCAGAAACTAACTCCAGTTATGGCGCATATTGGTGACTAGTGTGTTCCAGTGAGGTAATACTCACTGTGACCATAAGAGGGAGACAAAAATAAAGCATATATTATTCACTTCTTTCACCTACAGTCTATGACTATCTATTAGCATTTCACAGAGAAGACCAGAAACCTTTGAATGGGCAGTTTCAGTTTTTATTTCAGAACGGCAAGCTTATTTATTAATGGAACTCATTTGAAAAACTAGACCACCCTCTAAAACAATCAGCTGTCCTCTGCTATGGAGTACCGCCATCAAACTAGAATTTAATGACTACAAGTGCATGTTGTTAATCTAATGACTTTTCCCCTCATGTCATATGTGCATATCAGTGTAGGTTAAATGACTGACCATGTTGAAGAGATGAAGAAATGTAGCATGTGATTGGTATAATTCTACTCACATTCAACACACATCAAGATAGACCACTTTAAACACTTGGAGCCATTCAAAGTTGAGACTGACATAGCTCACATTATGAGTACGAAGACAATCAAGATGTTTTTTAGCCAGAAATCACTTCAAAAAATAAAAAAAAACACTGCCCAGATCAGCAGATTGTGTCTGAGGTAAATCATCTCTTTGGCCCCTTCAGTGCAGAGCAGAGTCATTAATATTCACATAATACTAAACGAGTCTTCCTTAAATTAAACACACTAAAATGCTTTTAAAAGAATAGTAGAACCCTGTTGTTGCAACAATGTCAAAGTTTAAATCAATGCAAAATCACGGTATTACAGGGTAGCGTTTCAAGTGAGCATGACACAAATTACTAGAGGGACAAACAAAATTTACTCCCTGTTAATCCATCGCTCCTTGAGCTCTCCAATAAAATGGGTTGTACATGTAGGTTTAACATGCAACAATGTAGTCTGTGTAAAATACTGGTGGACCGCAGTGGGTCGCACAAAATGTTCCTCTGCCTTCTGTGCATGGCTGGCCATGAAATGGGATGTGCCTCTGATTTCAGGTCAGTATTGACTTTTTTAAAATGACAATCATAATATGTATGTGCAAAAAATTAGTCACTCAACATGATCTAGACATCATCCAATGTTATTTTTTGTTTTGTGAGCGTGATGAGATAATGGCAGGATTCCTGATGTGACAGTCTACTGTAGCAGGAACTGAGGTGGCAGGACTCATGTATAGGGTAAGGAGGGATACTGTGGATGCCACCAGTCCATGAGTTTCACACTGTGTACGGGATCCAACACCACCTGAGTTCCACTTTGATCCCCTTTCTTCTTCCCCCGCTGCAGTGGCGAGTCCTGAAACACCAGACGAACGCGGTGGTGGCGCATGTCTGTGCTTACATTGATTGTGAACTGTGGGAAAAAAAAGGCAGAGACCCGTTGCAGATTAGGAGAAGAGATAAGGAGGCACGATTTGGTACGTAAGCTCATTTTCTAATTAGTGTCTCAACAAAACAGATTATTTTAATCTTTGAAGCACAAAACATTCACGTCTCAGTCTGAATATTAACAAATACAATGCTCAGAAAATCTGACGTAGGTCCTGCCATCAGTGGCAATTTTATCAAAGCTTGTTTTGGAGGAAGGCATTTGTGAACAACTAACAGAAAAGAGGTCGTTGAAGTGTTCCAGTCTGGTTCCATGTTCGTCGATTTAACCACAGCAAAAGAACACAAGGGATTTTGTAACAGTCACTTCTCTTACTGTTAGGAAATTGGGTTTATGTCTACCTATGTGGTGTGTTCTACCTATTCTTTAGAATCACTCAAGAGACAGAAAAGTTGAAGATTATACAATTAAATGACAACAAGATCCCACTGTCTGGTTGTACATGCCACTACAGTTACTTTCACCCAGTAAAGCTGCTTTCATTTTTAAAAACAGTAATAGACATTAACCCTTATATAGTTTCATTTAAATTACAATCAGCACAGGCCAGCTATAAGCAAAAGAATAGTTTAGCTGCCAAAAAACCAAAAGCTACTTGCCAGCGTCAGCGTCATGCCCATGACTACAGGAGTGAAGATGAAGTTGAGAGTGGTAACTTGAAGCATATAGCAGTCAGAGTCTGGATTCATGTGAACATCTTCATATTGTCGAGGCATACACAAGGAATTGGCACATCCATTCTTACTGTATCCCTGCTGGGATGGAGATGACCAGAGACACAATCAAAATCTAAACAGCAGCTGGAGCCACACAAGCTATGAGCAACTTTTTATTAAACTATTAAAATGACAAAGAAATGCAGGTAGCTTATTTTTCTTTGAAGTCTGTTACCTGCTTTATAAATTTGAAGTTGAACTCCCACAATGTCTCTGGCCGAGTTCCTGACAGCTTTTTGACCCAAAAGAGTAAACACTACAACGGGAAAAAGTAAATATAAAATGGACATTTTAAGGAGGCCTGCTGGAAGGTGCATTTTCATGCATCACATTGTTTCTAGCTGTTCCCTTTCTTGTTAGGAAAATTCAAAAATCAAACTGAGAAATAACCAAACACAACATGAAAGGTTCTTCCCATGAAAGAAGATTCAACTTAGTCTGGCTCTCTTCCAGTTTCCTCAATGCTATAATTGCCATAGACAACTTGTATAAAGCTGGTTATAAATAGGCTTGATTAAGCCTGAGTATAACCAGTAGGGCTTGCACGACAGGTGGAGATTGTACACAAATGCCAGTCAAATGCGAGCAGATCAGCTCTAAATCAGCATAGTGCCACACTAACTATAGAAACATATAAGCTAATTTACCTTGGAGTTAATCAAAGTGGTGGGCGTGGATTCTGGCAGTGCAGGAATTTTTGACACACGCAAGCTGAACGGCTCATACAAATGGAAAAGAGAACGAATCACACAAGCCCGAAGGTAGCGCATCCTATCAATGGAGTCAGGCTGGAGACGAAACGGCAGATCAGCATCAATCCTGTAGTGTCTTTAATCATAGACAGTGGAAGGGAGGGAAATACAAGATATTAATTATACGATCTATTAGTTACTTTCATTGACTTATAAATCGGGGACATTCAAGACATCTTAACCTACCACAGTGTCAATGATGGATATGGCCTTCAAATGAACAAGAAATCATAAATAGCCCAGATGCTGGTATACATTACAAGACTTTTGTATTATTTATGCAATAATTAAAAAGCTAACTAAAGTGAAATCATGGATGTGGCACAGACACGGCTAGAGCCTCTGTCTCCAATGTTAGTACTTCCATTACCGCTGTCTCTTAATTCAGTCATTAAGTTATCCCTATATTCCCACAAACCACTGCAATAAGACTAGATCAATCAAATAAACTCCAGTAAAAATATGTCATTATCATTTCCTGTATTCTGTTTTTCCCCATTGCACTTAGCAGCAAGAATACCCCCTCACAAACTTCTGTTGAACACCTTGGTAATTTCAAGAAGTACTTCTTCAAAACCATACTTACTTTCATCTATTGTTACACACAAATAACAAAAAAAAAAAAAAAACATCTCACCTTCTGTAGAGTCTGGTCCAAAAAGCTGCTGTGCAAGTGACTGTCCATGCATTCCTACAGATTAGAGCGAATCTGCACACATCTTCAGGACGAATGTAAGAGGAAAGAACTAACCAAATGTCCACTGGATAATCCTCACCATCACTGATTTCACTGCTCTCTGTGAAGATCAAACATCATGATAAATGCAAAGTGAAGATTATAGAACCCCAAAACGTTAATTCCTCCTTGTTAGACTGATTTTCAAGAGAAAACTTCAAAATTATACCCTTTCTCCTTTTGTTTTTCTTTTTACGAGCCACCTTTGGTTCATTTTCTCCTTCTTCTTCAGGGTCAAGCTCATCACTGCTGCCCAAAGCGTCTGCTTTAACACATTTTGCAGACGACAGGACCTCTTCTACAGCACCCTGAGATGCTTCCAGGCCACAGAGTAATTTTACTGAAACAGACAGTTTTTAATTTAAGCACTTGGAACTCGTTCACACAAGAAAAAATGACGTACTGATCTAAATTAGCTTGCATGCGGAAGTGACGGCATAATATCACAGGTGTACCTTCTTTTTCAACTGCATTTACAACAGCCTTTTTCACCCTTCCCGATTTCACAACGGCTGGGTCGGCATCGGCATAATCAGCAACAGTGACTAGGAAATAAAACCACGTAGATTTCGTAGTAATTAGCAATGCTGACCTTATAAGGCGTCTTATCATTACACTACATTTAACATATCATTGAACTCTACTGTCACGTGACATCAAATTTGTTTGTCCTTTAACACTTCATAATCCCAGATTTCAAACATGTAGCCATAGTCAGTGCATACATTTAATTACTCGCAGCATTACTTTTAATGAACAGTTGAATTTGCGTTGTAAACTTGGGAAAACACGATATTAACTTCAGTAGCCTGTGCAATGATAGTGGTGGGCGGGCTAGCTTGCTGGCTAAACGTAGCTTACCTGATTCCGAACAAACGTCCCCGGCCTTAAATTTCAGCCGTTTTCGGTTCCCTTTCTTGGGCATGTCGACACCAATGATCTGTGGACGCTTAACGGGGCTGTGAGTCCTGCCATGTCGCTATGGCAAGCTGGGATAAAGAGAAAGAAAGAAAAATGACAGAGAAATTGAAAAATGTTCCGCCAGGATCTTCAGCCATCATGGAATGACGTAACAGCTGCAAGTAACGCGAGATTATCGTTGTCAGTTTTTCTCCCTCTAAAGTACCGTCTACATTGCTGCCATCTGCAGGCGACTGAGGATTTTGATGATTTCTGGGGGAGAAGGTGATTGTTTTATTAAAATATCATTAAACGTCTGCGAGTTAAGACTTTAACTAAACAATACGTTTTTCAAATGTAACATTTTGGGAGAACAATAGCACAAGCAACAAGTACTACTTACCAACAGGTTCTGTTTCAGTAAAAATCAGATTTATTTCTCTTCTCCTAGTTTGACAATTTATTTTAGAAATTATATTCACCAAATAGCTGTTGTATTAACTGACAATGTGGGTTTGATGATGCTGTACAATTACATAAAGTATATATTTTGTCAGAAAAACACAGATCGATGAATCAAGTATCCACCTCACAAAAAGACATTGGCTCTACAGAGCAGAGAAAACTGTCTCCACAGAGTATTTTACCAGACCCTGCTGCCAGATTAACTTCACCAGTATGCTATGAGATGGTTTCTGCATCATTTGTTCCATTAGCTCATCTACTGCTCATGTCAGAACCATGCCAGGAAATGACAGGTAGGCTGCTTTGTCACTCTGCCACTCATAAGGTTCCAAATGTATTGCATCAAAACTGTCCAGACATCAGTGAGCCTTGTAGAATTGGATAACAACGATCTGTAAGAGAAGGAAGAAATCCCCAGAGTCCGTAACTATGAAGATCCATGTCACTGTGTTCAGTGAAGTATGTACATTCCTCTCCAACAGTGAGGCCAATTCCTTTAATTTTGCTGTAGACTCAAAACATTTGGGTTTGACGTCAAACAATGAATATGAGACAATAGATCAACATTTCAGCTTTTATTTCCAGGTATTTACATCTGGATCTGATACACAACTTAGAAGATAGCATTATTTGTAACAGATCAAATTTTTAGATGAGCAAAAGTATTTGAAACAGATATACTTAAAATAGATTAAAGTGAATAAGACTTGACATTTAGTTGTGAGTCCTTTGCTAGCAATACCTGCATCAAGCCTGTGACCCACTGACATCACCAAACTTTTGCATTCTTCTTTTGTGATGCTTTTCCAGGCTTTCACCGCAGCCTCTTTCAGTTGTTGTTTGTTTTGAGGGATAACTCCCTTCAGTCTCCTTGTTAGCAGGCAAAATGCAGCTCTATAGGGTTTAAGTCTGGAGATTGACTTGGCCAGTCTAAAACCTCCACTTCTTGCCCCTGATGAACTCCTTTATTGTTTTGGCAGCGTGTTTTGGGTCATTATCTTGCTGCATGATGAGAATCTCCTAATCAGTTTGGTTGCATCTTTCCTTAAATTGGCAGAAAAAATGTTTCTGTAGACTCCTGAGTTCATTTTGCTGCTGCCATCATGTGTTACATCATTAATGCAAATTAATGAGCCTATCCCAGAAGAAGCCATGACATTACGTCTGCTGTGTTTCACAGACGAGCTTGTATATTTGGGATCAGGAGCAGATCCTTTCTTTCTCCAAACTTCAGCCTTTCCATCACTTAGATAAAGGTTAATCTGTGTTCATAAAACTTTGTCCTAGAATTTTTGAGGCTCATCTCTGTACTTTTTGGCAAAATCCAGCGTGGCCTTCCTGTTCTTTTTGCTAATGAGTGGTTTGCATTTTCTGGTGTAGCCTCTGTACTTTTGTTAATGAATGATGTCACTAACAGGTGTTGTAGGGTCTTTCTTTACAGCTCTCACACTGTTTCTGTTAGCAACTGCTGCTATTTTCCTTAGGCTGCCCATTTAACGCCTGCTACTGAGTATACCAGTGGTTTCTTTTTTCTTCAGGACATTCGAGATGGTTGTACTGGTTATGGCCAATGCTTGTACCATGGCTCTGACTGATTTTCCACCTTCTCGCAGCTTCACAATTGTTCATTTTGCACCCATAGACTGCTCTCTGGTTTTCGTGTTGGTTGCACCTCTAACTACAGATGCAGTCTGCACAGGGAAAACCCAAATCTGAAACTGAACATAGACATCGAGCGCTACTTATTGTTTGAACAATCAATGTAATAAGACACACCAGGGCAAAAAAAAACACACCTGTCAGTCACATATTCGAAATTTGGTGATCTGTTATAAATAATGCTATCTTCTAAGTTGTGCATCAGATCCAGATGTAAATACCTGGAAATAAAAGCTGAAATGTTGATCTCATGTCTCATATTCATCGTTTAACGTCAAACTCAAATGTTTTCAGTCTACAGCAAAAATAAAGGAATTGGCCTCACTGTTCCAATAGTTTTGGAGGGGAGTGTAGATAAATTGTAGAAGTGCTGCAGGCCACACAGCATTGCAGAATCTGTAACATTGTTGTCAAATACCTTGAAAACCTATGGAGCCACATATTCTAGGGCAAAATCCTATGAAAGAAGACTAAAAAAGCAGACAGCTGAGCAATCTGCAGATTATCTGTCTCACCTCCTCACATTTTAGATAGTTGGAAGGAGATGTAACAAAAGATTAAGTTTTTCTCCTTAGTGACCAGAGTTTTATCAAACCCTTTGCTGTCTTAAGTACATATAGACTCTCCAGTGCTGTGCAATATCTAGTGAGCTCTATTTTCACCCACACCTCCTGTTTGTAACACAGCATATTGATTTCAAGTTAAAAGAAATAATTCACAAGGTTTGCTTTCAATAAAAATATCTTTTGTGCTTTGTATGGATGTTGAGATTTTCATTGTTCCTCTTCCATCCAACACCGATCCTTCCTAGCTCCCCTAATCAAAGTAACTAATTTGGCCTAAAATTGGACTAAACTCAACATTTGAACTCTAATCCTTTTACCATCATACACAAAAGTATCCTTAACTAAGCATATTCCTTTATTTCAATGAAATAAAGGCCCCAAATTATATAGTTTTTTATTAAACATTAGACTATAAATGTAAAAAAGAGACCATTTTGTCTTTCTAATTATTTTAATTAATCCTGTAATTTTAATTACATATCAATAATTAAACATGTGTTGTTGCAACTTTCAATAAAGGCTTATTTGCAAAATAGTAGCCATCCCCACTATTGCTGAATAAAACAGTACAGATGGAACAAGCAGAAAAGGATCACTTTATGAGGAAAAAAATGAATGTGCAACATCTTTTTCTGCACAATAAATGTAGTACAGACGCAATGCATGCCATTCCATTGGTTAAAAAAATCTCTGTCTTTGCTCTTTGTTTAGACATTGCTGTCAGAAGGTAATAACTACAGAGCTCAAATTGAAATACTGCTACTTTTATTTGGGTAAACCAAGAGTGCTTGTAGCAAAAACAATACATCAAGTAAAGGTCAGAGTTGTAAATATTAAAGTTGATTTGGAACACTGCTTTAGAGAATCTGTTCTACCACTAGGGGGTGAAAAATATCCATCAATGCTTTTAGTTCACTGTAGCCCTCCAGCATTGAAGCATTCCTGACATTAAGGGTAAAATAGGAGTAAGTGAAGGTTTCAAGGTTTCATATATATATATATATAGAGAGAGAGAGAGAGAGAGAGAAAGAGAGAGAGAGAGAACCTTCTGGGTTCATTTCATTTGCCCTAAGTAAACAGTTTCCTTTATCTTTCTGCAAAAAATCATGAATTCCCATATCCGTTATCTCTGTGACATCCAATTTCACTCTTAAACCAGCCCAGACCCTCAATCTGTACATTTAAATACAAATCTGATCATGGCATAATCAGTCATAAGTGTGTTCTCTGTGGTCATCACTTTTACATGTGGGCTGTTCATCATTTTCTCTACACACTGAAATGAGGCCATGTTTCAGTGCTGATTTTATTATACAGCTAAAGCAGATTACAGCTGACTTTCAATATATAAATGGTGACCCAGGAGAAAATGTAATGATTTGGGAGAGCTATGGGGTGTTGTGGCGAAATAAGGACTGCTGTGTCTTAATGCACTTTGTGGAATACACAATGATTTTTACCTTAAAGCAATAATTAAGAAATTACAAAGCCCTACAATGTGCTTGTGAATAAAATAGTATACTTATGCCTCACGGTTATGTGTTAAATTATGGTTATTGTTGAGTCTTGTCTCTAAACTTTAAACAGGTATATTGATCAAACTTTCAGGGTTATGAATCAAATCAGCACTGCCACTTGTGTGTGATTCAAAGATCAGTTTTTCATGTGGGAAAGGCACCTGCTTATGTGTTTAGACAGACATCTTTTCATATTCTAATGGGTAATGTGTCAAAGCCACGGTGACTCACATAAGAAGTCACCAGAAATAAACATAAAAAGCCCTTAAAATATAAAAGGTCATGCAAATGGGAGAGCTCCCCAGACTCCTCCATCTAACAGAGTGCAATCCCCCCCTTCATTACGTACCAAGCAGCTCTAGAAATGGCTTTCTCCTGTCACCCACAGTTAGCAGAAATGTAGTGCGGAAATACAAATTTCCATAAATGAAGGAAGAAACAGGACAGTAGATCTTTTTTTTTTGGTGGAAGTCACCATAGCTTAGGGTAATGAGTGCTCACTGGAGTCTGCACTGTCCTACTGTTGCTTTGATAGAGCGAGAGGGCTGTCCCTAACTGTATCACATTATTTCATGATCAGAGGAAGAAAAAGTATTGGACATGCAACAAATAATATGACTTTAACAGTGTTGGTTTGGTACACTTCAGGTGCTTGGTGTTATGGAATATGCAGCTGAGTGGGAGGGTGAGGCTCGAGTAAAGTGCCACCACACAAGGTGACGCCTGTTTCACATCCCCTTCTTTTCAAATAATCCTCAGGTTCACTTCAGCTCCTGCAGGGTGCGCTGTCCACTGTGGTTGCACTGTGCGTCCTTCTTCGGCTTGGTTAAACTGATGGAACCGGACCGGGCATCATGTCCCAGGAGCGGTCAGGTCAGGGACGCGCTCAAGTGGTGCTGATGTGAAGAGTTAATTACATATGAGCAAATTAAGGCTCAAGCCTGTGCTGGCTGTTTGAAACCTAGCTGCAGAATCATGATTATTGTCATGAATGACTGTCAGGCTGGATCCACTCCTCTTGTTTTGCATGCGCATATGGTGCAGACGCTTATAGGCTGATCGTGGGGAGTTGGTCCCGTATTTCCAGCCTGGTAGTGACAACTGCAGATTCCCTCGTGTGTGTGTATGTGTGTGGTGTTGTGAGTGTGTGCGTGTGTGGGAGGAGGAGTGAGCTCGGTGGCGGTGTGGAGGGATGGAAGCGCAGAAGGCGGATGCAGATAAGACTCGCTCTCACTATCCATAGGAGTAAAATTTTTTTTAAAAAAGGAGGGGGAACGCGGATCTCCATTTTTTTTCTCTTTTTTAAAATGTATTTTCCTGCCAATGTGCTATGATCTCCGTCGCGCTCGCGGGCACCACCCCTCCGAACGTCTATCTCTGAGCTGTCAATCATATCACGCCGGGATTTCTACATGTGAGTGCATGGCGCGCCGGGCAGGGCGGATCTGCTCACGGGGTGAAGAAACGCCGGTTAATATGGATGAAAGGTCAACCATCATCTCTTCATTTCGGGCACTCTGATTAGGTATGGCGACGTAAAAGCTGAGGAATTCACGTTTGATGCATGGGGAAATGTAATGTAACGGGGAACGGGGTGCGCATCCAGCGCGTCGCTACGGGGCGTTAATAGGCCGTCTTATCAGTTATTCTAAGTCTCTTTTATCAGCCTTGTAACCCGCACATCTCACCATCTTCCCCAATCCCGACAGCGACACTGTCCTACAGCAGACCACAGAGCAGGGAAGATGATGTGCGAGGTGATGCCGACCATCAGCGAAGGAGATTCAGCCGGTCCTCCCAGAGGCACCGGCGGCGTCCCGAACGGCTCGGACCAGGAGGCCAACTTCGAGCAGCTGATGGTCAACATGCTGGACGAGAGGGACAAGCTGCTGGAGTCCCTCAGGGAGACTCAGGAGACCCTCATTCAGTCTCAGACTAAGCTGCAGGGGGCGCTGCACGAGAGGGACGTGCTCCAGCGGCAGATCAACGCCGCGCTGCCTCAGGTGAGGAGCAGCCAGCCGGCCTTGGAAGGAGGAAGGAGGAGGGTCTGGATGTGGGGTGGAGGGGGTTGATAGGTGGATACGGTTTCGTCCCAGGGAGATGCATCCTCTATGCACACAGCTTGTCATTTGCTAGCTGCTCTATGGTATTGAATTGGACATCTGTCTGCACTGCGGGGTATGTGAGGAGGCTGTAGGTCAGCAGTGGTCTTGGATTCAGGGAGCAGAGTGAACTCCATGGCCCCAAAAACTCCACATTAAATCAAGTGAGTTGTGTTTATTAGAAGGGTTTCAACACAGAAGCACAAACTCATCACATGGGTAGCTCCGTTGTTAGGTTTTCATCCTGAAATGGTCCCTGTGTTGAAAATCTAAATTTATACTTATAGCCTAAGGTTTTTGCGTCATATACCTCTGCCGGGGAACCCCTCCAACACTCCTTCATGTCCCGGGACATCACCATGAGAATAACTGTGAAGATGATGGGAATTTAGGCTACAGGCACTTCAAAAGCTCATAAGTGGCAGCATGCCAGAAAGGAGGATCTAAATGTCTTGTGGGCAGAAAGGTAATGTAGTAGGTTGAAAGGTGGGCAGGAAGTAGACGGATGGTTTTTACTCACTGAAATATCAGTCTGTACGGGGTTGATGTTAGAGTAGTGTCCTGCTGGTAGGGGTACCTATAATTATCCGAGCGGAAACAACCTCACCTCTGTGTGTGGCGACCTGCCTGTCAGTGGTAATGGGAGCGGGAGGACTTTATTCCTAAATTGGGATGTCTTTGACATTTAAAGACGCAAGTGTGTGTTTGAGAGAAAGAGGGGCCGCTGCAGTCACTGAGCATGGCGACAATGAAGCATCAGCACATAAAGCTGTGTTAGCCTCTGACCCTCTGGTCTAAATGCGTGGCATGATGTCACTGCACGGTGTGCGAGAGAGCGGAGAGAGCAAGGGAGGGAACCATGCTGACGATGACAGGCTCGCTGCAGCCTCTTGCGAAAGAAACATGGCTGCTTGCTAGTGTACATGGCCCTGGGCTGCTTGCTTCCACACATGCATGCGTGTCTGTGTGTGAATGTGTGTGTCAGTGAGGCAGAGATGAGGGAGTGGGAAGAGGCTGTCATGCTTGTTTCCTAATCCTGCTTGGTTCAGCGTAATGTTTTATTCCAGCAATAAAACAAGTATTAGTTATACAGTCATTGACCTCGGGGATATTATGCAGACATTATGACTGGCGTGCACATGCATAAGCTATCTCTCGCTCCCTCTTGCAAAAAAACACAACCCACTCTCGCACATGCACACAGGGCAAAAACGCGCCAGTGGTCCTTTTCCACAGCAGCCACAGAGTGGAGAGCTGATGCAATGGACAGTGGGTGAAGCAATAGAGAGAAATGAGAATATCTCAGTTGCAATTGATTTGTGCTCAGTTTTGCTCTGCTCAGCTGAGGAATGAGAACTGTCTGGCCCTGGTGCACTATTGGAAATTGCAGTGTGTGTTTAGTAATGATGAGGGGGAAGTGTGGAAAAAAACATACTGGATCTGATGTCTCAAGTTTGGGGTGTGATGAATATATTAGAGCAATGTTGCAGCAGTTGGCAAAGCTCCTGACCCCACTATCCTATATGTGTCAGGGATAATTAGGTTGATTCGTGGCTGCGCTCAACATGACCATAAGTGGAGTGTTTATGCCCTCGATATAAAACACAATCTAACAGTTTTGTGTTTCCGCTTGCCGCCTCTGCTGCGCAGCCCTCCAGTCATCAGTGTCTACATGTATGTTGTATGTGAATTTTTTGTTTGTTCAGTCCTCTCTGCTCCAAAGGTGCAAACTGACATGAGCGTTGGCGTGGCACTGCAGCCTTTTTCTCCCAAATTGAAGCCCTCCTCTTTCTTTTTGCTCAACAAACATTTGTCATCTTCACCTATGAGGCGTGTGCATGTGTGTATGCGTTTTGTTATCCCTTCTGTAGGTTTCCTGACTCCATGGGACTGGTCTGACCCAGAACTGTCAGATCTATGTCTCTCCTCCAAAGACGTGCACTCAAACATACATACATGGAGGAAACAAAGTGTGCAAGCAATTCAAAATTCAGTGCTCTTCCATGTTGTCATGTTAAAAATACATAAATCCCAATCATCTTTGCATCAGTGTTCAAATTTATGTTTGCCTCAGCAGCATCACACAAATGGGACGACATTGCCATTTTACCACACACACACAGTCACACACACCATCACACTCACAGACTAGGATGGATATGTTCATTAGCTACAGAGAATAGAGTTTCAGATTAACATGTCAGCCCATTACAGGGCATAATGCTTCTAATACAGCCCTCAGAGATGGGCTTGCCCATAGACAAATTAGGTTTTAAACACACACACACACACACACACACACACACACACACACACCAATACACACACATGCTTGCATGCACTTGGATGCTTATATTGCACACACACACACACACACACATTGTTCCTTTTCTGTGTGAAGAAAACTGTTCTGACGCTGTCAAAGGAAATGTGTTATAAGGCAGGCATGTGTGCATATGTGTGTGTAATGCAGAGAGGGCAGATGAACACCGTGTGCCCAAATAAAGCAGGTCACTGTTCATCACCCATAAAGTATCATTCTATGGTTTTACTGTGAGGGATGATATCACATTTTACTTCTCTTAACACACAAGATGCAGTTTTTAAAGTAATGGTCAAAATTAAGTTATTTGGCATTTTTGGTAAATAATAGCATTCTGCTCTTTTGTGCAGTTGTACCTTTCTTGAGTAGATCGGCATTACATATATGTATGGTTAAGGGCTACATATGGTACAGTTCTACAGTTTCATTTATCAGACGCTTTTATCCAAAGCGATATACATCTGAGAGTAGATGCAACACAAGCAAGGATCTAGTCAGGAGAAAACAACCTGAATAAGTGCCATAAAACAAGTTCAAGTGTAATAGTAGGACTGTGGTGTGAATACAGTATGTATGGTTAAGGGTTACATATAGTACAGTTCTACAATTTAAGTTAGCAGACGCTTTTATCCAAAGCGACACACATCTCAGAGTAGATACAACACAAGCAAAGATCTAGCCAGAAGAAAACAACCTGGATAAGTGCCACAAAACAAGGTCAAGTGTGATAATAAGACGAAGATAATAGGAAGCAGAGTTAAATTTTTTAAAAAGGTGTGTGCCTTTATGGTGGGATGCGAGTTTGATGATGTGTGTGTGTGTGTGTTATGATGTTTGGACACCTGTTCCAGTCAGACACAACACTGGCTATTTTTGCCAGCATACAAATATACAGAGATAAAGGCGCACACACACCTCGCTGCCCTTCCAAACCAACTGTCTCTGTTTCAGAATTCTACCCTTTGTCCCCCTTTCGTACGCAGCATACAGTGATGAACGTCGTGTTGTTTATTCGACCTCAAACATAGCACTGACCCGGCCTTTGACTTCTTGTAGCTGTGATTGTTGCTTACCCTTGTGCAGACACATAAACACACATAGCTTCGTGCCTCTATGAAAAAGCACGTGCCTCTGAGTTTATGTGCATGTCTTCATCCTGGTTCTGTCTCAAGGTTGGTGCATTTTCTCTGAAATCTATGTGACAATAGCTCTCCTCACTGCTTGTTTCTCTGTATCATTACAGCTTTAATTCTCTTCTACCCCTCACTTCTCTCTACTTTCTCTTGCTTTTATCTCTGAAGTCTTTCCATCTACTGCTGTTTGTCTCTTTCACACTATCTGAGTGTATCTAACTCATCAGTAATCCAGTAGTCCATTAACTGGTCCCACAGACAGTTCTTGTCCCCTCTTACTCCTGCAGCTGACCTTTGTCTGCAGCACAACACAGTCTTGTGTGGGATGGAAGATGACACAGCGCTCACTGTTTAAAGATTTTCAAAGCACCCTGTGTTTGTATGACAACAGTCGCTTCAGAAAGTATCCATTTTTCTACTTTATGGAGTTGTAAATGTAGTTTTACATGACAAAATAACACTGTCTCTCAATAATCTACCCTCAGTAACTCATAATGTAAAAGTCAAATATGTTTTTAGAATTTTTTGACAAATGTCTTATTTATCATTAGACCCTTAAATCAAACACTTTGTAGAAGTGCCTTAGGTAGCAACTACAGCTTTAAGTCTTATTAGTCCACACACCTTAATTTGGGGAATTTACTCCTGGTGTTTCCAAACTTTTCCCATTTCACAATTATTGAGGCCACTGTGCTCCTGGAAACACAAAGCTTTAGAGACAGGTTTATACTGGGTTATAGACCCTTGATCTATGCTCACCACAATTTGGTCACATAAGCCTACAGAGAGTACCTTGCTTGGTCTTTGTCCAACATGCAGAGTGAACTGTGGGACCTTTACATACACAGGTGTCGTCCTGTCTACACCATGTCCAACCAAATCAACGTACCATAAATGGTCTCAAGTCAAGTTCTAGATAAATCTAAGAAGAGGATAAATCTCACAATCTTTTTTTAACCATTAATATTTTTTAACCACTATTAAACACAATAGAGTGTGTGAAAGTAAAAAGGTCCTTATGCTTTATGAAGTGACTGTACATGTTGGATTATTTCCTCATTTGGTCGAAGCAGAGGTTTTGTTGAATTTATTTTATAACCTGATATCACTGTGTGAGATATTACAATGAAAATGTAGTATTATCATAGAATAAGACACTAGGTTTATAGTGACATTCCACTGTACTGTGGAGAAATAATGATAAATGCAACGTCAAGTAACCTGTATTCTGAACATGTTGAGTCAAATAATCACCAATGTGAGTCAAATATACTTCCAGAGAGTCTGGTTCTGATGCAAATTTGCTATATATATTCTCATAACTAGGGCAGGGAGTAACCCAGTACTCAGCACCAATTAAAACTTTAGTAACGGAAGCTGGCTTTGGATGCTTGCTCAAATTCATACTTTTCTTTAATTAATCTTTGATCAGACAGATTTAGACTACATTACGAACTATATTTTATATATGATAGGTCTTGTGGGAATGCTTTTTTTTGGAAATTTAACATCTGGTGGTATCTTGCTGTGGCACTTCTCACTTTTCTGCAGTGGTGTATCGTGTACAAAAGGATGTTTCAGTACATATCCGGCAACACCAAACCTGATGCTGGGCATGGACAGGTTTTCAATGTTAGGGTTAGAGCTAGCCTGGTGTTCAAGTACTTCCCCATTTGAGAAGTTAGGCTTCTTTGGTTAAAGGTATTGTACTGTATAAAGACATTTTAAATGATACCACCCCTACTGCCCTACTTATGATTTCATTTTAAAATTGCCTACTGTGAGGAGGATAGTTTATTTACCTCATGAAGACTGCAGCCAGCCTTAAAAGGGAATGCTGCCAAGGTGTAAATGTGTCATTGCAGGCCTTATAAAGGACAAAGGACTTGTTCGCAGACCTTAATCAATTCCTATATTGCAGTAAATAAATATATAGACTTGATATCTCCATTCCTGTGGTAATGGTTGGTCGGCTAATACAGAGTAGAGGATTTTACACTGCTTGAACCAAAGCCAGAGCAAATGAGCTTTGCAGGCTTGGTACTGAGCCTAATAGTTACTGTACTAGAGGTGTGTTTTGCTTACAGGTACAGTGTGAGAGGGAATGAGTGCCAAAGCTAATATACGTTAGACTGCAGAGAAAAGAAAAAGAGTTGTGCGGTATTTGAAGGTGGCCTGGCTTTTAGCACATCCACACTTTAGCAAGGCACAGACACTCCTACTCATATTTATAGAGCAATTAATTGATGAGTCAATCAAAAGGCAATGAATCACCAAGTGTTTTGATAATTAATTGCTTTAAAGGTAATTTTTCATGAAGAAATGGCAAAAATTTTGAGAGATAACTGCACATCCTTGTCTCGTATTGTAGTAAATTGAATATTTTGAAATTTTGGACTGCCAAATCAAGGTATTTAAAAATGTATCCTTAGGAACAGTGAATGGCCTTTTTCTCTGATGAATGAGTATTGAAAATAGTGATTAGTCGCAGCACTATACATTTGCACCCACCCAGAAACAATCACACACACATGCTGCACGTATTTTCTTAAATGTCAACATGCACTGTCTGCATGTCGTCTTGAGTCTCTGTGTTTGTAAGTGTGTGAGAGAGTATGCCTGCGGCTAGTGTTGCTTATGCATGGACGGCTGAGGCAGCTTTGTGCGCCACGATAGGCGAATATTGAGAAGGGTGGGCAAAGTCAGATGAAAAATTACCACATCTCATTGGTCTGCTACTGAAGCCCAAATCTTGTGCTATGTGTTACGCAAGCACCAAATATTAGAATTTGGGCTGATGCGGAGGAAAGTGGAGCATGAAGTGAGCAGCTGAATGCCACCAAGAAACCCTGAGAGAGAGCAGAAAGAGGGAGGGTAAAAGACTGAAGGAAATAGAGGGCAAAGTTCTTTCAGACTTAGCCAAGGGTGGTGTTCCATCCACATTTCTTCTCAACACAAACTTTTCCTTTCCCCAAATATTGATAGTCTTTCTTTTAAGTATTTTTGGGGTATTTTAAGCCCTCACAAGAGTGAAACAATGATGGGCCCCTGATAAGATTTGCACCAGAGGCACTGTGATTCATGTTCAGTATCTAAACCCCAAAGCCAAGAGGTCAACTTGGATACTTGACTAAATCAGAACAATTTTTCGCAAAAATTTTCCATCTCAAGGTTAATACCCCAACATTGCCATTTTAAAACATCTTGGTGTTTGACTACTCAGGTCTTGTTTCATAGCTTTGCCCATTATTTCATTTTATTTTAATAACACAGCACTCAACTACTTAATGAGATTCAAGAATGCTGCATTGATTAAAACAAGTCAGACAGGGAAAGAAGTATGAGCAGTCTGGTTAGCAAAACAGGTTGGAAACAAGCTCAGTGCTTTTCCACAACATTCAAACCGCTTTATTAATAAGTAAAACTACAACCTGGGGTCTCATTGATATCTGTGCATGCAAGATAGGCAGATCAGCGACATGGTATGCAAACTGTGATAGATCATTACAACATACAGCCTCAGTATTCATCCTTTGCCTTTGTTTTCTTTTTCAGTGTAGCTAATCTAGGGGCTTGTTTAAAACCTTTGTGATCACCAGATTGCTAGTCTTGCCTTGTTAGACTTTTTTGCATTTTTGATGCATTCCCAGATCTCACTAATAAACTTGGCAAGTGCACAGTTGTATTACTGATTTAAAACATGGGCTGAAAAACAAAAATGGGGTCCAACTTTAAAAAAGGTTTAATTGCATGCTTTTGCTCAACTGTTTTGGGAGAATCATCAGAGAGTTTCTGCTCATTACTCGGATCAGATCCATAATTTTGGAAGAGAGAAAGAGAAACGAATCAGAAGTGAGAAGTCCACCAACGTATCTACCTCCCAGCAGCTGCCTGACATCACACCTCTCTATCGCTGTCTCTTTCTTGTCTTCTCCTGCTGTCCTGCTGCGTCTTGACATAATCTGTCAGTCTCTTCCCCCCTACTCCTCAGCAGTTCACTGCATAATCCTCCCTCCTCTATGTTGTGCAGTCTTGATTCAAGCCCTTCTTCACCAAAGCTGTGAGCGGGTCAGACTGGCCCCTGGCAAGGGCCTGTGCACAGCTTTCAGGCCCCTGAGCACTAATAGATTATTAGCGTGCAAAGCTAGCTCCCCCACGCTGTTGTGCCACGCCACGGCTTAAACACTCCATCTCTCAGTTGCATCCGTCCTTCGCTCCCTCCATCCCTCTGCCAGTACCATCTGGCTCTCAGCACCAGGCACATTTAGCTCAGTCGGGCGCCAATTTGTCCCCCTGGCTGCCTGGGAGAGAGAAGGAAAGTGAGGGAAGGAACAGGAAAGGTGAGAAAGAGAGACAGATACACAAAGTCAGAGTAAGATTTCGCAGAGAGAGACAGAAAGAAAGTAAGTCGGGGAAAAAGCTGAATTAAGCATACCTGACGGTCCCCAGCAGCGAGGGACATGCTCTGGTAATGGGAAGAACGAAAAGCCTCTCTGTATGTGTGTGTGAGGGTGAGTTCCTTCTCCCTGGTAATAAGAACAGAGTGATTGGAGTTGCAAGACCACCAGAGGGTAAGGGAAGTAATGAAGGAGGGGAGGCAGGAAAGGACAGAATGAGAAAGTGGGGGAGGAGGAGGGGGATGTGAGATGAAGTTTTCCAGCCAGCAGTTAGGCCCACAGCAGCCCTGCCATGTCTTACAACTACACTATTGGAACTCTGTCAGTTTGCTTTCTCTCCTGCAACTCCCTCAGAATAGGAGATAAGGCATCGGAAGGGTGTGAACATTGTACTGGGGTCGGAGTGAGAGGCTGGGCAGCGTGAGTCTCGAAACTCAAGGTTTTGAACACCAAGGTTATATACTCTAAAATTGTATGTGTAAAAATGCACGAGAGAACATGTGCACATAGCAATTCTCCCAAAGACACTCAGTAACAAATGTGCACATACATACGCAGTGGGTGGGTGGCATCTTTTAAACCCCAGTTTTTCCCCAGGAAGATTTAAGCAGCAGCAGAGGCGGTGGCGTCAGAAGCTAAGTCCCCGGCTGGACCCTTAAAGGGATTTAAAGAACTTCAAAATGCTTCTTCTGCTCCATGAAATAGAGCTTGTCAGTGTCTCACAACATAGCACACACCCCCCGCTGCTGACTGTCAATAACACATACACCCCCCGACACACACACACACACACACACACACACACACACACGCACACACACACACACACAGAGATCTGAGAGAGCATGGCGGTGCAAGTGAAATGCAGGATTTGGAAGAAGGACACACTGGCAGGACAAATATTGATGTATATAGCAAATGGTTCCTGTGAAATATTTTGTACGTTATTCTTGAGGTCATAGTGGGTGGTGGTGGTATACTGAACTGCAAGCCAATAGGTAAGAATAGGGCTGGTAAAACGTGGGCATGTGAGACAGTGTTGTAAACAGCATTAAATTTGAAAGTGTTTGTCATATTTTGTCCGTCCCGCTAATATGCAGGAATGCGGCAAAATGTTAGGAATATATCGTACCTTAATATGCATATTTGCTTAATGTTTTTTGGTGTATCAGTATCTGGATTATAGCTAAGCATCCATGAGTGACATTTACCCATGCTAGTAAATTATTAGTAATATTGATATTTTTTAACAGTAACAGACTCTAAGAGCTTTTGTAATTAAGTAGCAACCAAAATGTGATTGATGTGGAAACTATTTGCCAGGAGAAAAGAAGCAAACAATATGACAAGTTAATAATTCCACTGAAACTTCAACAACTACCTTGTAAAATGAAACAAAAATAAGGCCTAAAATAAATAAAGAATAAATCAGAGACAAGAGACTTGTTTACAGATTTGTCTATTAATTGGAATTCTGGCCATTATTTCTATTTGATACAAAAGCGGAGAAGTTGTAGACACCAGGGCCATGTGAAGACATTTCTAGCGTAGCCATATGAGAAGTTCCGTATAAACAATACAATGAAGCTAAATAAATATTCTGCAGACTAACAGCCCAAACAGTAGAGTTACAGACAATTAAACCAAAACAGCCAGCTAAAAAAAAAATGCCAAAGTGCTATGTAGGATTCAAAGGACCTGAAGAATTGCATCAAAAACAGTCTACATCAGAAGTGAGTTCACCCCTGGGCAATGTCTAATGACTCAAAATTGGGTGAACTGTCAAAGATCACAACATTTCTTAGATTATAAGTGGAATGTTTCCCTTATGAACAATCAAAAACAAAAACTTTATAAAGACTGTATTGAAAACATGGGCCCCTAAGTACAAACTCAATGCAACAAAAATGAATACACCTGTGATCATTGAAACAAAATTCAGAGACAATTTTGATTAGCCTAATTGCATGAACATAGTTATAAATAACCTGTGAACACCAGAATTTTCTCAGTTTCGCACCTATGAGTTGTGTCCATCTGTGTGCCTGCATCATGGCTCCACATGGAAAAGAATTGTCAGAGAAACTGAAAATCTAATTCTGAGACTTCAGAAAGATGGAAAGGGATACAGGAAAATCGGTGAACAAACTAAAAATCTATCAAAATGCAGCTGCAGCCAGTGCACTTCTTGTGTAATCTATGTCTGAAAAACAGTCTATTAAGTGCTTCAGATTTGGTACAGCTGTGATCTATGGAAATCAGAGCTTCTGCAACAGCTAACACAGTAGTAATGGACTTTGCATGACTTATCCACTGTGGATGGTGTCTAAGTCAAAAACCTTTGTTTTTTTCTATTTGTTTTTTTTTTTTTTTAAATCAAAGATTTCACTGTGCAGAGAACATGAAATGAGGCCTGATAAATATTGTGAGCACATTCTTCTGTCAGATATTAGCAAGAAAAAATTGTTCGGCTCAGATGAGGTCTGGCATATTTGGGTTGAACCTGGATAGGACCATCATAGTGAAAATATAGTCCTGACAGTGAAACACTGACGTAGCAGTGTAGAATGTGGGGCTGCATGGGGAGAAAAAAATGGTGTTCATTCATGTAATGGCATTTATAGATGGCCATGGATGCCTGTGGATATATCAAAATAACGGCTGATAAGATGACTTCCAGTCTGTACAATCTTGGCAGGAGAGAAATATTCCAACACACTACCAAAACCACACAAGGGTCTCATAAGAAGTCAAAAGTCAAAATTATGACCTGGCCAAGGATGCTGCCTAATATGCATCCAATATAACACCTTTGGGGTATTTTAAAGAGAAAGACAGAGCAACAAACCCTTCCAGCAAAGAGCAGCTGAAAAATAGTCTCTGTCAAACAGATGCACCTCCATGTTGAGGAGGATTTATTCTGTCATCAATAATAAAGGTGAACGTACAAAGAATTGAAAAAATAAAAGACTTCAATCTGAGTAATGACAGGCGAGCAAATACCTTCCTCTGAACCTAGAAATAAGACAATAACTCTAACTCTAAGGTGGAACAATCTCAAACCATTTGACATTTAAGTGATATTACACAGTTGTGTACTTAGATATATATGGAAAATATCTAAAATACATACATATGTACATATATATATATATGCTGTAAAACATAGAATATGTTCGTTCCTTTGCACAGTACTTGGTAAACGGATGCTATAGGTATTGAAATCTTACAAGAGAAAATGGTTCCAGTGATGAATTGCCTACACCAAGTCAGCATTTCCCAGTATTGTAAGTGTCCAACTGGGCTGATACATCACACTCATGCACAGCCACACATGCGTGAGTGCATAAACACACACAGTACACCCAGACTTGGAAGTGTCTCACAGAAAGATGTATGAGTTGATGTACAG
The DNA here is from genome assembly GCF_022539595.1 of Amphiprion ocellaris. Classification (NCBI taxonomy): domain Eukaryota; kingdom Metazoa; phylum Chordata; class Actinopteri; family Pomacentridae; genus Amphiprion; species Amphiprion ocellaris. The sequence goes on along the minus strand of NC_072770.1, from coordinate 23,250,240 downwards.
GAGATGTTATCCAGCTCAGAGCATTATCATGTCTGGCCACACACCAGACTACACATGATGACATATACCAACGTTACGCTGTACAGAACAGACACCATCCAAGGCAGATTTTAAACAGCAAGAGTTAACAAAGTATATACTGGAGGATCTAATGAGATATTTTTGGTGCATGTAGAGCCGCAGAAAGCTCTTAGATCTTCTTGTCGCTGTATTAAATCAAGACCCATTTATTCAGCACCACCTACAACATGCCTCAGTTCTCAGCTGCTGTCTGTTATTCATTTACTTCCAGCTCCATTCACAGACACGTGGGTTGGTGCAGACACTCAAAGGCGTGTGCAGAGTTTCATCCACACACAGACGCGAGCTCCATTCCTGCTTCTTTGTTGTGAACTTGTTCTGCTGCGCCTCTAATCAACTTTGGTTTGTTTTGGTGTCTCCTTATTTTCCACAAAGCACCAGAACCTCCACCATGTCTTTTATTATCAGCCATCTACAAACACACTTGAGTTTCCTCAGTGAAGATTCAATATCCATATTAACATTACCAAAAGACTGAGCTGTTCTCTCTCTTCAAAGGATCACTTTTTTTTTTTATTGTTCTCAGTCTCATTGTCTCTCCGTCTCTCGTGCTCCCTTGCTCTCTGTCTTATCAGCGGTGATGGCTTAAAGCGTGTGTGCTGAGAGGTCTATTAGTTAGCCATCGTTCTGTCAGATAATGCTTCATATCTCTCAGCTACCTCACTGTACTTACAGCTTTGCTCTGACTGCATGAGATGGAAGAACTGCTGCTCGGTTGTTATATTGGGGTGCAAACTTCCACAGTCCTCACACGGTATTTTTGGATATAGCGTGGTGATTGATTTTGTCATCTGATGAGGCGTCGCTGGGTCAATTTCAAATTATTGTTTTACTGTGGGGGTTTATTAACACACCATATCAAGTGGAAGTGTATGTGTGCGTATGTCCATTAGCAATGGCATGTGTGCACTGAATTGACCTAAATCTGCTCATTAAACCAGGAAGTCAGACGAGACTGCACGTCTTCATAGTGGCCTGAGAACATTGCATTCTGTTTATCTGAGTGTGTGCCGACATATGTGTGTGTATGCATGCTCAGCTACATGTATAGGACTGCACCAAATGGTATTGTTTGCCAAATGCATTGTAAAGTCTGTGTAGTGCATTTAATTACAATGCTAATAGCCTGAACTGCCTCCCATATTGTAAATGTCTGATTAACTGATACGCACACACACACACACACACACACACACACACTATCATTTCTCCGGCCAGCTCTGCCTGTCGATGATGAAGGTCAGTAAGCATTGTGGTGACCCATTAGAATAATGGGGGCTGTGACGTGGTCTGCCCCGGTGCAAGAAGAACATCATTCACACTTAGCTGCTTTCCTCTCTCTCCACCGCCGTATGCCCCACAATGTCTCTTCTTGCCCTCAATTCCAGACTTCAATAGCCCTTTCATTTACTCATATGGACTCTCACTCAGTCTGTCTCTCTCACACACTACCAGACTTAATCAAATATAAACTCGCAGTGACGGTGTCCTCAGAAGTCGGTGAAACTCAGGCAACTTAAATTTTGCACAGTAAACATGTCACAAGTATGGAAAGAATTTGAGTGCACTGAAAAATGCCGGTGACTGTGACTTTAATTGGAAAAAGACCAAAATCTGTTAGTAGTTAGATACCTATCTAACTACTCAGTGCCTTCTTCTCTGTGCCTCGCATGGGGACTGCTGAATTTCTTTTTCACCATCAGCTCAAGTTTTTAAATTACCTCATAAGGTGTAAATTTGCTTTGCCTAACAACAATTTCATCTCTAACTTACAGATCAGTTGTCTGTATACAAGCAGCCCATTGTTTTAGAATTAATAAAGAATTTTTGCCCACTTGTAGGAAACACCATCTCAATTTTAAAACGCATGTGTATCGATAATAGAATGCCAGACAATGGCTGTAACCCTAGACTTCTTCTGGGCTACTACAATTATTAAGGGCTGGAGCCTATCCCAGCGGATTTGGGGTGAAGGCAGGGGACACACTGGACAGTTCGCCAGATCACTGCATGGCCACATACACAGACAAACAATCACACTCACATTCACACCTACGGGCAATTTAGAATCATCAATTAACCTCAGCATGTTTTTGGACTGTGGGAGGAAGCCGGAGTACCCAGAGAAAACCCACACATGCACAGGGAGAACATGCAAACTCCATGCAGAAAGATCCCGGGAAGGCTGGGACACGAACCAGGGATCTTCTCACTACAAGGCGAAAGTGCTAACCACTACACCACTGTGCAGCCTATGAGCATATATGATGTGATGAATTTACATATTTACAGGTATGGCATGGAGGATACCTGTATCCACATTTCTGTTATTGCAGTCAAAAATGTTACTGGAGGAAAAGACCAGTGTTACACCGAGAACTGTGTTGTATTTTGTTGAATGATCTGGAAGACCTGTAAATAGAGAACACAGTTTTACATTTTGTTGTTGGGTTGTATGGAGGCAAACCTTTAATTGTTTCCAAAGAGCTATAGAGAGAAAAACTGTTAAGGGATGATGTGGCAATGTTACAGCTACAACTGACCAATTTCTTTATTGTCCAATTCAGATCATACTACAATTAAAATGAATGTGGCATAATTTTCTCAAAAATAAATATAGGTACAAAGTTTGTGGGAAACTTTCACATCATAATCATTCTCTTGGTACTTTGTTAAACTAAGGTGCACAGAAAATGGTAAGCAACCAAATGTAAGCATATAAAATATTATGCTCATATCAGTTTTAAGACAAACATACACAGTGTGTTGTCCACTTCATGTGCCCTTTGTCTAATTTCCAATGGAGCTATGAGGTGGGAGGAGTTTAAAATTCCCTTTTATTGTTCTCATCAATCAATGCTCCTCAAGGCAGAAACATAAGAGTCCCTGCATAATTCAAGAATACTATCAGAAGTCAGGTGTGGCTGTTTATTTAGTTTGTTTCAATTTTGTTCCTATAAGATCAAATTTGTTTTCTCTCAATTATTGCTTTTGGATGGCTCTGAATGCTATAATACCCCTAAGCCTTAGTTGCTGTTTCTCAAGGATAAGAAGCCAGTTAAAGCTTTACCAATTCAGAATGCTTTGTTTTTTATAGTATGGGGAAAAGAAAAACATTTCATCAAAGTTCCCAGAATTATGCAAAATTGAACCAGAATTTGCAAGTAAACAGTTTGACTGTCCAAGGTTTTTAGGTCTCTACAAAGGGAGAACTTCAGCTTCCGCTCATCATAACTTGCAATTCTATGATTCTCACCAAATCATCCATGGGAGTCATAGTTAACATCTGTGTGTAGTTCTCACCTCCTGTGAAAACTATACACAATGCCTCATTTCACAAATCTGTTGGTATCTCCTACAACATAACAGAAAAAAGTTCCATTTCTTTCTTGTTTATTTTTACTGTTTTTAATCACTTTACAATGTTCACTTTATCTAGCAGTGGACAGGATGTGTCAGGGACAACTGTGTCTTATTAATGATTATTATTAATTATTTAAAATGAAAACTAAATCAGTGGTTAATATTTCAAACAGTATTACATTTTGTCTGTAGGGCTCCTCTGATTATTTCCATGGTAAATATGAGACCAGAGTGGCATATTATTCTTGAATTAGGTGGGCGAGTATCTCATTACCAAACAGCAGTGAATGCATAACCTTGACAAAATAATTAATTATTGAACTTGCTATTTCCAGGCGTAACAGCTGTGAGCTAATACCCTTTTTAAATATTACTGGGGCAACGTAAAAAATTACATTTCAAATCTGAATAGCAAGTGCTACCTACAGTGATGCGTTAGTGAGTGGAGGAACGGACTTGCAAACTCAGCTTCAATTTAGTGAAAATCCTCACATGGAGACCTGCAAATTTAGCTACAGTTAAGCTTGTAAATAAGAGCAAGTCAGAGAAAGAAAAGGTGTGACTGAGAGATGGAGAAAGACTGAGACAGAGAGGAAGTGCCTGTAGTTGAGTTACATAAAGGTCATGTAAAGCTCTGCAGCTTGCATCAGACAGCGCTGCCCCTCTTCCACCTCTGCTGCCATCCTCATGTTTTCCTCTCCAACCTTTGCCTCTCCAGTTTCAGTCACATCCTTTTGTCATTGAGATCTTTTCATTTTTGTCTTCCTCTATCTGATCCTCCATTTCCTCTCTGAACGTCTCAGCCAGCATCTTGTGTCAGCAACTGAATGGCACCAAGTCTTCTTCTCTTCTCTTCTCTTCTCTTCTCTTCTCTTCTCTTCTCTTCTCTTCTCTTCTCTTCTCTTCTCTTCTCTTCTCTTCTCTTCTCTTCTCTTCTCTTCTCTTCTCGCTGCTATCTTGCGTGAGTTGAATTATGGGGGGTGGGCACCCTGGAGGAAGCGTACACTCAACCACACACACTCTCTGGCACCCACAGATCTGTGCTTTAATTGGTCCAGATTGGCCGTAGACTTTCTGCCAGGGCGGGTGGGTGCATTGTAGCATGTGCTGCACATACTCATACGTATAAAGTGCTCTTCTTTACACTGAACAGCAGCTTTTCAATATTTCTTTCCTATTGTCTATTATTTAAAAACATATTAAAGTCTGTGTTTCTTTACTGTTTCTATTGGATGCCAAAAAATAATAGCAGACCCCCTCACTCATAAACAACTTATTGAAGAGTCGGGTTATGCAAATACAGTACATATAACAGTAATTTTATGAAGCTGTAATATAAATGCAATCACATGACTTTGTATACTGTATTTCATGGAGACGCCATACTGTTTAGTTTAATATTCCTGCTGTTTTAACAAGCCATCCCTCTTTACAGTCAGTTACAGATTAGCCATTAATGGAGCACAACTGTGCCTGCTCTTGATTGGCAAATGTCCATACACAGCTGTTTAAGTCCTTCTGGTCTGTCTGATTTAGAGCAGATGAACTGACACACCTTGGGGAATGCCTTCAAAGCTCCGCAAGCAAGAGTTTCTACTTTATTTTCATTCATTAAAGTAACTAGCCAGCGATTTGTGAATAATAAAGATGGAGAAAAAAAATCAAGACCTGATTGCTTCCAATGGGCATTTATTATCACAGCGAGATTGTCTAAATGTGTGTAAGCGTGTGAGCGCCAGGTCAGCATATCTAATTCATCTTTGTCAGGTTATTTTTATGACTGTCTTTTAGCAAAAATCACTTCTCCTTCCCTCCTCGATACAAATGGCATTTCATCCCTGCGGTACATTATTGTTATCACACACACACGTATCACACATTCACACGTCCACACACTCACACATACATATATATAGATTCCACACAACCGCCCGGTGGGAATACACCACGGATCTAGTTGGCGCTTGTTTAATGCTGACCCAACGGAATATATGTCCATCCCTCCAGTGTTCCCCTCACTCTGACAGCACGGCGCCAATCAGTCCCACAGTCACCCACATGCACTATCCTGCAGTCCTGCTATGTGTCCTTGTACCCTCCAAACATGTCTGGTTGTCAGTCAGTCGGACTCTATGCTTTCTGTGTGTGTGTGTGTGTGTGTGTGTGTGTGTGTGTGTGTGTGTGTGCGTGCTTGTGTGTGTTTTCACGTGCAGACTCAGGGTTTTCTCTCTCCTCCTCACCTCTCAATGCCTGCAAATTCAGTATCCATGGCAACAGGGGGAGGGTTAGGGAGGGTATGATGTTTACTTCCTGACACCTTCTGTCCCATACGACACCAGCTATCAGCGGCTCAGTGTGTGTGCATGTGCTCTTTGATCTGCCCTGTAAGAGCTTTAAAACCCTGAAGGGTATTGTTTCTGCATTTTAACGTGTGCACGGTTGTGTGTTTTTGTGTATGTACGCGTGTCTCTCTGTGTGTTTGGTTTTTGGGCGAGTATTCTTTGGCATGTGAAGCCTCAACCTTGATTGCTGCTGATGATCGACTGCCAAAGCTGAGCGGCTCAGTGTGTTAGTGGGTCTGGCTGAAGCGCTGTGTGGGGGAATCCCCTGTTCATTGGGACAGGCGAGTGGAAGCAGCGATGGATCAGAAGAGAACAAACAAGGAGAAGCTTGTTTGGATACTGTATTACATGTACTACCTGCTTCCCCTTTTATCTACTTTTGCTTATCATTTTCTATCAACAGTTACATTACGAATCTCTCCCTGACCTATTTTAAAGCCATGTTTGTGTGGCAGGTGAACAAATTCTTTCAGACTGACTGTAATTTGTAGAGCACTTCTGTGTTGCACCCAAAAGTACATCAACAAATCACATCTAACCCAAAGTACAAACAACCATTTACTGTAAGTCAGTGAGTTGTGGCATCCTTTGTGTGTGAGATCATTTCAAAAGAAATAAAGAAAACTGGCTACACAACAAATAGTTGAGTTATCAATGGTAAATTGGCAAACATTTTTATCAGCAAATCATTAAAGTCATCTCATCGAGCAACTGTGCCAGAAAAGTCCACAGTTTCGCCACTACAGATGATATTTAATGGTTTTCTTTGATAGTAAACTGATTGTCTTCGGTTTTTGACCTTGGTAGGATGAAACAGGCCATTTAAATGGTGACATGAAATACTGTGATGGGCATTTTTCACATTTTCTGACACCTCTTTGACAAAACATTTAATGGGCTGCAACTAACCACTATTTGCATCATTCATCAGCTTGATAATTAGATAATATAAGATGATAAAGTTGAGGCAGGAGTCCGCTACAGAAGACAGGACCCAAGGTGCCCCTGAGACATGCCAGCACATAGTAGAATGTATAAGATGCAAGCTGGGACAGTGTACGCTGAGAGCCATGACCAAGTAGATGAGATAGTATACTGGTACATCTGTGCTGAGTAAGGGTTTGAAGTCCCAGTGGAACACAGCAATGAAAGTAGTGGAAAGTTAAGTTCGAGACTGACAAGCAGCTGCTGGCTAACCAACCAGGCATAGTGGTGGTCAACAAGGAGCAGAAGAAGACAGCTGTGTTAGATGTGGTAGCTCACAGTCACATCAGGAAGAAGGAGCACGAGAACATCGAGAAGAACCACCAGGCACTGAAGGAACAACTGGAACAGATATGGAAGGTGAAGTCCACTGTTGTCTCAGTACAGCATTCAGGGCTGTGACCCCTTATGCTCCAGCAGATTCCAGATACAACATCTGAGGTTTCTGTCCAGAAGAGTGCTGTAATTGGAGCAGCCAAGACACTGCACAGAACCCTCAAACTCCCAGGCCTCTGGAAGAAGACACACACCAACACACAGAGTCCCTGTCACTCTAAATGACTGTCACAATGGAAAGGAATTACCTCCTGTAATGTAATGGTCCGTACAGCTGCAGAGCTGAAAGAGTCTCCTTCAGAACACACTTGGTTGTCTGACGAGTA
>NC_072770.1:23187808-23237808 GCF_022539595.1 Amphiprion ocellaris | reverse complement strand
TGCAAGATGAGATTGTTGTGTCTTTGTTGCGCCTTTAAGCCAGCAGTAGAGGTAGTCAGTAAATTGACAAATACATGAACACAGAGCCACACTAGACATCAACGTCATTGTGTTACGCCTCAGATTTTCGAACTTGCTACATGAAAGCACTACTGTGCTGGCATTACACCATTTTATTTGGTCGAGTATGAACAAGAAATACAAGCCCGTATTCATATATGAGTAATGAGGGGCTCTTCTTGTGGAATTATAGTGCATTGTCTGTCTAAAGGGGTAAAAAGTTATGTTCACTGTCAAAATTTTGTGGCAAACATCTGCATACATTTTCTCATTATGTTAACAGAAATGTAATCTAGTCAGCATTCTGCTTCCTTAAACATATTTGCTTTTTCAAATTAATTGTAAATAAAAATAATTTCTTGGAGACAGAGTTGGTTGTCTGATTGTAGGAGCTTGGACACTACATTTCTTTATTACATTGTACATGACAGTATTAAATTTTTAGTGAAGAGTTTACAATTTATTGAAATTCTATTGGCTTTCCTGCTGAGAACTAGATTAATATCATTCTCATATGACCAATAGTATGCTTTAGCCAGCCGCTGGTTAGCTTAGCATTTTACAAAGAAACAGCACCTAGCCTGGCTCTCTTCACTGACAACAACATCTGCCTGGCAGCATTTATAAAGCTCACCAATTACCATGCTATGCTGACTGACAGTCCAGGTGACTGATCCCACAAAGACATGGTCCAGTACGTCATCAGCTCACTAAAAAGAAAGTTGTTATTTTACACAAGATTAGTCTGACTCACCAGATGCAGACTGAAGTTATAAACATTTCACATTTCACAAGCTTTCTCCTCACCTTCCAATATCTATATGTTACTGTTTTTAAATTCCCCTTTGCTCTGGGAAGCAACAACAGCCTGCATGCTGAAAATGGCAAGTTTTGCTGTATATTTGTATACCCAGTTATAGTAGTAAATTAGTTATTTTCATGACAGTGCTCTTCTCCCAGCCTGCAAATGTTCAATCAAAACAAAGTGCCATCCATTATCCATACATCCAGGGTCTGTTCCAGGAGCCTATCCCAGCTGACAGCAGGGTTCATCCTGGACAGGTTGCCAGTCCTTTGCAGGGCCACACAGAGAAACAGGCAACCAAACACACTCACATTCACACCTACAGACAATTTAGAAACACCAAAACAAGGTCGCCAGTCATAGTTTTTGCATGGAGGATGCTTTTAAAATCTAATTTTGGGTCAAAGTCACCAAATTTTTAAAAAGTTTTTATCAGATTTGACTGGTGATTCTGAACATGCAGTTTTTTGTCCCAGTGAGCTTTGAGACAGGAGTTATGGCTCTCTATCTATCTCTCTCATTTAGATTGAGACCTGGTCTTGTTAGCCCTAAATAACTGCCTGGGGGTGTTACCAAATGCTGAGTGACGAGATTTGCTTTTAAAGACTTTGATATAAGTTTATCTTAGTCTAATTTCCCCATCAGTGCCATTAAAAGTGTTTTTAATGGGATTGCAATGCTGTGGCTACTAAGTTTCCAATTCTTTTGTTAGACATATGGAAGAAAAACTGACTATTTTCATGATAATGTTTGTTTGGGCTTCAGATTCAATGGGAAGGCATTCATCTCTCCTAAAACCAAACTTTTAACTTTTTGCATTTATATCTGTGTCCGAGTGGCTGCGTCTGCGTCGGTGCATTGTGTGTGTGTTCAAAGAAGTGGTGAAATGTGAGTTTGCCCTCTGCTCCATGTTACAGTACGTTACGGTGTAAAATGGCTGCTCTTTGTCAAGGGAAGGTTCAGCTGAGATTAGCTATGCTTGAAAAAAAAACAGGGAAGAGAGGAAAGAGGAGGGACACAGAAGAAGAGCAAAAGAAGAAAAAAGGTTGAGAGAGCAAGTACGGAGGAGCTGGAGTGGATAGAGTGTGAAAGAAGCAATCAAGTGCAGTTAGGCAGCAGCAGCAAGAGGAGGCTGAAGTAGAAGAAGAGAAAAAGAGAGAACTGTGAGAGGCTGTCAGATTAAAAAAAAAAAGTCTCCTACTTGTGTGAATTCTGCTGCAGAAAATACTCTTTCGAACATGTCAAGTTTCTTGTGTTTTTGCAGGAGTGCTGATGTGCATGTGAGCCCTGTAGTGTGTTTGTGTTTGTGAGTGGAGTTTCCTGTTTCTGTATTTCTGTCTCCAACAATAAATCCCAGGTTCTGCCAAGTCTGTCTGCCACTGATGTCAAGGAGAAGTTATCACCAGATATAAATTATTACCAGCTTTTGTTGACACTCTTGTTTTCCTGCTTCACCTGTAAAGCTAAAGAACTGCATGTACAATTACTGACTTTTTTTTTTGTTGCCTGTTTGGCCTGTTTCTCCAAAAGTTCCTGCATCACTCGGTTTGCTACTAGTTTGTGTGAGTACCTTGAGCTGCCAGTAGGGGTCTCTGTGTCTCTACACACTCAGGCATCAGTGACCAGTGTATTTGGCTAATCAAAAATGCTGAGGCCTGGGCCTGCAGTGGACTGCTGTCAGTTAGTGGTGGAAGTCGCCACAATCATTAAAGGATGTTTTGATGTGTGGAGACCTGTCTCTCTCTCTGACTCATCCTCTGCTCTCCCTTCCTCCTGTGAACCTCTGTTTCCTTGACAACCAGGTGAGAGCGTGTAGACATGTAGACAGGAGCCATTTTCTAGTGTTTTTCTGCATTTATGGAACCGGCACTCCCGGTGTTTATGATGTTTAATGAGCATTGTAATATGTTTTTTACTCACTGAACATATAGTCTAGAGTCAGTGAGTAGGTGAGTGAAGAAGCACAACATAATAGTGGGATAGGAGAAGTTGTAACTAATTAATCACTGTATATATCTTAATCATACCGCCTCTCTACTAGTGCTGGACTACTTTAAAATGAATGCATATTTATTATATAAATTTATGAGGTAAAATAGATGCAGATGTACAACTAAAGATATCAACAATTTGTCTGTGTGATAGTCTAAACTTATGTCACTGAATTTACAGAGGTGGGTTAGTGTACATAATGTTTTAACACCGTATATGTGCAGTGTACTTGATAGCATCTGCTTAGTTTGCTCCAGTTATAGGACTGCAGTGCTTTGTTCAAGATGTAGTAAAAATCTAAATCACGCAAAGTTGTTGCACATGCGGTAGCTCATATGTATTCTTCGAATTTTTGGGCATTTTCTTGCATCTGCTTTCAACATTGTAACAAAATTCTGAACTGTGATTGGAGTTTTATTGGAAATACACATCAGAAGGCCATAAAAACTTGCAACATTGAGAGCTGTATGTAAGAAACAATGTTAGTATCATGAAAATAAAAAGTGAAAGATCCATTTCCCCCCCAAAAATTGGTAAATTTGGGGCACCTAAAAAATTGAAGATGTGAAGATTTCCAGGTTTTTTTTGTTCTTAGTGTGGATCAAGTGCAACAAAAATCCTAAAATGTTTTCCAGAACTCAAATTTATTGCATCCTTCAACTTAGTGAATGCAAATTTGTAAGATTTTGTCCTACAGTTTTCTCGTTTTCAAACTCTCAGTCCCAAATTATTCACTGGCCTCTTTTCATAGACACAACAATGTCTACACAAAGTCACAAAAAACAGTAGGCAGTTTTTAATGTATGCCCAACGAAAATTAGAAAATGTTACTGCCTTGTCGTGTTAAATCAGTAGTGTGCCTCTAAAAATTGTCCAGTGTAACATAAATGGCAAAAACTCTGTTGCAATACAAATATATTATTATATAATGGTCACTGAAATATGAATCACTAATGTGGATTCAAAAAAACATTTCAGTTATCAATTGATAAATGATTAAAAAAAAATCACAATCATGAATCAAATGATATTCATAGTTTGTAGAAAAAACAAACCAACACTGCAAGGATAAAGAATACTTAAGATTTTTTTTTTTACTGTATAAAAGCACCAGAAGGGGTTTCAGAGTCTAGTCAAGTGCATGCACTGTGAAATCCTACCGAGATGGGAGGGACGAAGCAGGCTACCATTTATAAATAGAAAGAATCAGCACGCACAATGTCATGCTGGAGGAAAATGGGTCTCTTGAATTTGTGTTGAGTAAGCAGTGGCTGGAGTTTTTATTAGGAGGAAATAGAGCGTTTAATTTCATGCTAATTCTTGGCATTAGAACCAAATGTGACTTAAAAACTCTCTGTGAACTGCAACTTTTTTGTGTCTGTGTGTCTAAGCGTTAAAGAGCAGGTGGCCAGAACCCCCGAGTCCTGGTCCAAACCCAGTCCTCCATCAGCTGATCACTACAAGCTGCTCCTCCCTCCGTCCTCATCCTCTCCGTCTCTTTTGGTCTTTCTCGCCGATCAAAATCGCACGTTTGCCTCAACTGGGCTCTCCCCCCTCTTCCCTGCATGTCCCTGTTTATCTGTCTCCTTACCCCTCTCTTTTATCTCTCTCTCTCCCTCACCCTTCCTCCCTTGCCATCTCCTGTTCTGTAGTTAGAGCAGGCTGACTAGCGGAGTGCTGTCGTCCCAGAGAAGGGCAGAGGGAGCAGTACAGGAGTCTCATCAAGCCCTGCTGCACTCAGTATCGACCGGGACTCTGAGGAATTAGCCCCTCTTTTCCACCATCCTCACCCACTTTACCCACCACTGCTCACCCTCTGCCTACCTGTCTGTCTCCCCTCTTTTTTATGGGGTGTCCATTTGAAGGATCTGATATGTTTAGCGTTCACCATGAACCCTACAGTCAAGATCCACCTTCAGAATGGGACCCACTTTAACACCTACATGTACCAGGTAGGGACTCAGCACCTGTACAGTGTGTGGATGTTACCAGTAAAGGATTGCCTCCAGCTCAAATAACTCTCTCTGCGGTCTCCACATGTCCTTGCCTGAGTATTGATTTCAGCGCTGATGACTCTTTTCTAGGACTGAGATATGGCCTCCTCTCCACCTCTTCCTCACTCCTTCTCTTTCACCACCGTGCCTCAATCAAGCTGCAAGGAATGATTAATACCTTGCTGTGATGCTAATTGCATATCGGTTTAGAAATGTGGGTACACCCCGTCCAGTAACACTCTCCACTGGTCGACGTGGTTAGTTGCATGTTTTCAACTTCCATTGTTCGAGAACATAATGGAGATAAATATCTGTCATGCACTGATTGGGAATTCTCTCTTTTCTTGTGACTGCTGTGCATGCTTGACTTACCATATGCTTATTACAGCACGCGTGTGAGAGACAGACTCTACTGATGCACAACAAAAACTCTTTGTGCTTCTCCTTTCATGCGAACAGAAGGAGTATTCCCCTCTCATCCTTCCTCTCTTTCTCTGTCCCTTTTTTTCTGGAGTAGGTTTTGTTTTGCTTTGATGAAGACAACTAGGATACATGAATGGGTGCTATTCTGGGTTCAGGCCTTCAATGGGCACAGACGAGGAGAGGAAGTTGGAAAACTTGCAGGGATTTGACACCTACTTGCATGCTGAACCATAAGAAAAGGAGATTCTGAAAAAACAGAGGGAGCCAGCTAGATCTGATGTGTCAGCTTTGCACTCATATTCCTGCAAGATACTTCTACCATGTCATATTTGTGTCCAATAATCAGGCTATTAAATGACTTTGTACAGCAGTGGGTAGTGGGTTTCTGCCAGGTTTCATTTTAAAGCCCTGCAAAAGTGGTTTGAACTCTTCAAATACACTCATGCTTTGGATTTAACAATTAAATCCCCTTTCTTTTCAATATGTACACATGGGATTTACTGAGTTGTATTTACACTGAGTGTATTTGCTGTTGTGTTATCGGAAGAGTCTATGACTGGCATAGCTCCTTGGCATTTCCCGTGACGTGCTTCACTTCAGATGATTTGCTGATGCCTCAATTTACTACATCTAACCCAGCCATGAAGAATCATCAAAAAAACAAAAAAAAAACCTCAACATGTTGTCTTTTGTTATTTGCTGTCTACGTTGTGAATTCTGTACGGAAGTCTTTTGGAAAAGATTTCAGCATTAGTCGTTCCTCCAGAGCATCAGTCAGAGTAGAGATCTGTCAAGTGCTGCAGTCAGCTGCTTCTCTGCACGGTCTCGAGGGCTGTCACACAAGGAAAATCTCTCAGCGGCTTTGCACATATTTGTGTTTTAATGTACAAATGTGCGAGCGCATCTGCGTTCGCCTGATGAAACGTTAATGCAAAGTTTGTCTGCTGCTCACTCACACTTTGCTAATGAGCCGTTGCCATGGCGTCTGCAGCAGTGTGAGGGCTGGCGTCATGGCAACAGATTAGTCACTGCCTACTTAGGGCCAACACCCAGGCAAAGGTGTGGTGGTGGTTGTGTGTCACAGTTCTTGCTACGCATCTAAGTGCGTGTTGATCGAGATTTCTTGGACAAAGGTCGAGTCCACCTCTCTGCTATTTGCAACATGCGCTGCTCTCTGCAGTGGTGAAGAATTACGGAACTGCGATATCTGAATCTCTCCAGGGACTCACTCATTCTCCAGTCCCTGACCCTGCATTCATCATTGCGTGGCAGTCTTTGGTGAATTACAAAGATTTACATCAGAGTTAACTTTGTCTCCTTTGGTCTGCACAACCAAAAGGATTTCAGTCATTACACACAATCTCTGATGTTTGTATTCCTTGTTCTTCTCTGATTCTTTGTGGAAAATGTCTGTGGTTTTATACAAAAAACATTACACTTGACCAAATATGAGATCATCATCTTTCATTTGTACTGTAGAAATTGTGCCACATTTGTACAGAATGAATGTTTTCTACCTTGGCTTCTAGGTGTATTTACAACACAGTTTATTCAGTCAGACCTTGTTGAGAGACGTGAGTGAACTTGGTATTAAACGGAACTGACTTCTGCATCATCGTTCCTGCACGACAGATGGAAAAAGGAAAACTGATTAAGTGAGTCTAGTGACTCAAAATTCACTCAAGTTTTACAGGGAGAGTTTGTTATGTTCAGTATGATATATCCAACCACAAGAAAAGGCCTCATTGAGCTGTGGATGCTGTCCTAATAGACAGATCTCTCTACCATGCTGCATTTAATGTCTTTAGGATGTGTTTATGTTTTAAGAGATGCAGATTACAATCCAACTGCCGCTGTGCACTCGGGCAGTAAGCATCCTCTGATTAGCATAAATAATATCACATAACATAACCGTATCTGGTGAATCATATGATGCGTGAATGAGAATTAATAGCCATGTTTACACTTTCAGTCTCCCTCCTTTCTTGCTTAGTCACACATTTTCCTCCTTTCTTTCCCCTCCCACCAGCTGACGCTCACAGAGGCACCGCTTGACCTCACCGATCTCAGGCTCTGGCAGACATTGATTTATATTTGTTTTGGCCTCAGTCTCCTGTCTTGTTAATCTAGTCACACATATCAGCAGTACTGTGGCTCAGTTCATAAATAGTTTCAAAGATTCAGGACTGATTTGGCAATGAAGTGTGGTAATGTACTAGTATTTCCTCCCTTCTACTTTTGTTAGTGAGTTCCAGTATCTCCAACAAGCTGCAAAGACGTGATGTGAACGTGCTGAGAGTTATACTGTTTGCGTGGGCAAAGCAAGCAGTTGTCAAAGTAACTGTCTGGCAGGAGGGAGAGTTTTTTTAAAGGAGAGGAATAAATATTCGAAATGCAGCAGATTGTCTGTGGCATTGCAGTACAGTCAACAACATTTACAAAAAAAATGTGTTGCAAAACAACTGAATGAGCACAAAAATACAAGATGCATGGCGAATAGTTGTTTTTCTTAACAGTATCTAAATGTTACTGTCTAGATCTTTATATGCTGAAGCACATCATCAGCATCCTGGTTCCTTAATCTGTGAGACATTAGAGCCTCTGTGCTGCTATGCAAAACTTCACTTGCAATTGTAACACTAATGTGACCAGGAGATAATTTCAGTTATTATATATAATAAGTACCCTTGCTACAGCATTTAGGTAGATATGGCTTTTTTTGTACATTATATATCTAATTTTATTTTCACTTTCTTAGCATCCTGGATGAAGGATTGTTCTCCACTATATAAGGCAAAGCTGAAATTATTGGGCAATAACACTGTCATAGCACAACCAGCAGAATATTCTATTCATTCCATTTTTCTTTACAGGTCCATCTCTGAGAGGCCTGTCTTATAAAACAGACAGTGGTCACTATTTTTAACAGCCTTTAAATTTCATTGATGTATTCATTCATAAATAATCACAGTCAGTGGAGGTGCAGCACTGGGCCTTTTACAGTGATCACATCAATAACTCGGAAAAGTCATTAAAAGACCGGAGTCATTATTTGGATTGTCTTCAAGAGAAGTAATTAATACATTTCAGTAAATGTAATAGTTTTACTTGAACAGCGCTTAGTCATAACCAATTATAACAATTTAAATGAGAGAAAGACTTGGGTGCAGAGGAGGAAATAAAAACAGATAAGACAGACAATAAGATGCAGCTGAATCTAAAAAGATACCAAATTACAAAGTAGGATTCATCAAGTGGGATGGATGGATGGATGATGGCTGGATGGCTGGATGGATGATGGATGATGGATGGATGGATGGATGGATGGATGGATGGATGGATGGATGGATGGATGGATGGATGGATGGGAGTAAAAAGCAGTGTGCTCTGCTGTTTGTGACGTGCTAAGAAGTGAAGGGCAGAAATCTGCCATGATCACGTCCTCAGAACTCACAGTGACTTTTCTCAACCACAGTCTCACTGCTGAATAACAAACAGGAATTAACTGGCAAACTGAAAAATAATCACGTCACTTCTGATGACTGCTATGGCACCTGCCTCCCATGTACTCTCACATCAACACCACACACACAGAAGCTCTCACACATATTTTCAGTGTAGGAACAAAACTACACTCTTGTATTTAAGCGTTCATAGTCTGAGTGGAAAATCCACACAATACTGCATGTTTATTAAAAATTCCCACAAGAGAAAGAAAAATGTTCACCATTTAAGTACACTAAGAACTTTTAACAGAAAATCCCACAATGCAATGCTTTGCCTTTCCTCCTGAGATGATAGATATCCAGAAGCTCAATTTACTGCTTACTATGGCGCTGACTTTATCGTTCATATCTTTTATCATGCAGGGAATAGTGAATGAGTAAATGAGGGGGCGATTTCAGATACAGTTCAAGTGTGTAGTATAAGTTAACTCTCCATAGTACTGACCTCTGTGCACACTGCAAACATACAGCCAAACACACACAATACAGAGGGATAACCACAGTCACTATTTATCTTTTGGATTGTGTGTGTGTGTGTGTGTGTTAGAGACCAAATGTACATTTTTTCAGTTTTTTTTATCTGACTGCACTCCAATCTCTCTCCTCTCTCTCTGCACATAGACAGCATTTTTTTTCATCCTTTAATCCCAAACTGCTTAAGGAAGGGAAGGGGAGAAATCCCTTTACAATGTCTGAGCTCAGCAGTGTTTGGTAACCACTTGCTATCTCACATTGTGGTTAGAGGCAGCGGCGTTCCTGCAGACTCCCAGAACCTTCGATATGATACACTCTCTGACAGACGTTGAGGTTGTTGTCAGTGAGCTGCGTCTGGATCTGACTGTTGTGTGAAGTTGAAGAAAACATCCTGGGATTTTTCAAAGCTAACATGATTTTGGGGGGTTAGGATTGCTTAGGGTGCATTGTGATAGCGGGTGTGTGTTGAAAAGAGAACAAAAGCAAACTCAGTAGAAGCTGTCAGAGGGAAGGGGTTGGACAGGGCTTCATGAGAAATTAAATAGAGTTTTTTATGTCTAGACAGTGATGAGTTATATTTTATAAATAACATTTGTCTATTCCATTATATATTAATCCGAGTTGCATATTCATAGCTTTATCTATTCTTATTTATTTGTCAGTGCATGCTTCTCCCGTTTGCCTTTTTGTTTGCTGTTTTTAATGAAGCTGGGGAGATGCAGAGGGCTCTTAAACGGTACAGGAATGAAAGGATGAAGGGATGAACTGGAGAACGTGAGAGGTGGCCTGTTGAGCCTCTTTGCCTTGATTGAAAGAGACAGTGAGCTCTAACATCTGTTGGTGGATTTGGGCTGAGCTCCTGTCTATTGGTGCACCCCTGTGGAATAAGGGAAGCTAAAATGAACAAGCTGACCCATTTTCCCCTTTTTCCTTCAGTCACTCCTTCCCTGTCTCTTCCCTATGCAATTCCTCCTTCAGCTCCACACCCTTGTTTTATTGCTTGCAGTGATAGACAGGGTCAATAGAAAGACGGAAATCGACAAGTTTGTGTGTGTTTTGTTCCTGTTTATGGTTGATTTGCTCAAATATAAATTCTGTAATTTAGGCAATCATTTTCAGCAACTCAGCTCAGGTGATGTATGTCAGTGTTTGCCCATCCTGCTTGATGTAATGTAGAAAAACAGAACTGTCTCACCAGGACGAGCCCCAAGCAAATTTAGAGACATGCATTTTTTTGATGACATTCAGATTGCTGATCAGATTGCAGGCGGACTCACTTGTCTGTTTGATAAATATCACAAGAGTCTAGCACAGTGCATCTGCAGACAGAAAGAGTAGAGACATTACATGCAAAGATCAAGATAAGACTGTAAAGGTTGGGCTAATCAAACGTAATGAAAGATGTGCGGGTCAACCCCCTAACAGGAAGCTACTGATGAGCCTCTTCAAAGAATACAGTAACACAACTTCAAAATGTTAACATATAATATCAGACTGCGATGTTATTATTTTCCAGGCACATTAATGTGCAGGAAAGCTGCAGAAAATGTGTTATGTATATAGATTTTTATGTGATTTATAACGCTAATATTTCAAAATATTAATATAATAAAGCTGATATTTTTCTATTCCAACTATATTCCTTGTGCAATCCTGACAATGCAACTCAAGCAATTTCTGGGCTTTTCTTGCTCCTGTCACATTTTTCCTCACTGTGGGCTCATTTTTCGCTGCAATGTAAAGTACTGCACCTCTATGGAAACAGCACAACCATGGACAGAGGTAGAGAAAAAAAAAAGTGTTCTTTTCAGTGTGACACAGTTATGCAGCCATAAATCATAAAAAAAAAGAAAAGACTAAGTTAAATTTCTTTGGATGTTTATTTTACAAAAAATGATAAAACCCAGAATCAACATGTACAATTGTGACCAGGTCAGGAAAAATATGGTGACTTTACATAGTATATACTGAATTTCCCCCTCGAGATTAATAAAGTAACTGTATTGTATTGTATTGATTACTACTTACACTTTCAATTTGTTTACCCTGTGGTTTATGAGAAACGTCCTCTAATTTTTGGTTTGTGCTTGTTGGTAGCACCTGAGTCAGTCATAGTTTCGCTATCACACAGAGGAGTGTTGAATTTTTGTTTTGAGCGACTGAAATATCAGGATTTTAAGATCTGGTTAATTTGCTGATGGAACAGCATGTTGCGGATGAGCAGTTCGGTGATTTTTCAGGAAGTTGTAAATCTGACGATATTTCTTGTTTTTACAGCTTCTGCCGCTGACAAATGGTGTAATTTTTGTGATTTTAAAAAGAAAACTATGCTGTTCAAATCCACCAGTGGTTCAGAGGTTAATGAAACTTTGTCTTATTGTTTTGTTTTCTTCATGCGGCAACTTGAGTGTTTACTATAACTAATACAATCATCTCTAGCATTATATTTAATCAATAATATGCAATAAATTTAAGAACTTTAGCAGACTTAAAATTTTGGTTTGTCATATCACATATAAACACATATTCAGAGGCAGCCGACCCGGAGTATTGAGTTCTTAGGAAATCAGTTAGATATTACAGAGACTGTCAGTCTGTGCGTCCTCACCAATATTCATCATCCACACACATCAGGATCACCACAGCGCAAATGGGACAAAATAATGTTGAGACCACAACATTATCTGTCTCACCACCACCCTGAAGCTGGAGTCCAGAGAGTATCTTACTTAAGGCAGAAGTACATTTTACCCTGACTTTCTCCGAACCTACTTTGTCCAGTCCCACCTGTCAGGTATAGTGTGGTATAGTTATCTCAGCCTCTCACAAAATTCTCCAGTGTTTGGATCATTAGTGACAATGTGAGACTGCAGTGTCATAGTCACAGGGAGCTCCAGTAAGTAAGTAAGTGTGTGTGTGTGTGTGTGTGTGTGTGTGTAGCAGGGAGAGCATAAGCCTCTGGGTATTGGTTTGGACTGAAGCCAAGCTTACAGAAATGCCAACAAAGCACCAAGAGATGTTCAAACAACATGCACACACAATCAGATCTACTCTCACAAACAGTACAACACACAAACACACATACGTGTGCACACAGATGCACAGACTTCAGTAAACAAACAGCCACCCAATCTTTGCTCCAGTGTGATCAAACAGGGGAAAAATATTAAAAATCAACTCTCAGCAGAAGCTGTGTGCGCCACTGGGTGGCTCTCTGTTGAATAGTGTAACAGCAGCACCGTTAGCTTCTCATCTTGTGAAAATCTAATCGAAGGAAGACAGAACAGCAGAAACTCAGAGGGAAATGGATTAGATATGTCGCTGGTGACCAGGGAACGCTCTCTGACAAGAGCAGTAATAATCAAACAGTAATAATAGAGGGACAAAATAAGGAATATTTTACCTTTTCTTCCACTGATCTGAAGAGATTTGTGTGAAGACCAGTTTACACTACAGTTTGTGTAGACCTTGGATTCCCAGATCCGGCAAGTGAAAACATCCCACATAATCAGGATTTGCAAATGTTTTAAATATTGTCTTGAGGACTATGTCATAATCTCTACAGGGCCTTTTTACTGCTGTCATTTAAAGTGTAAAATTGCCAGGTGAAACATCATAAAAGTCTATTTACTGTAAAAGTCAAAAACTGTCCAAAGGTAACAAAACCAAATCTACCAGCATTAAACAAACAGAATATAATGTTGGTTAACGCTATTTCTTTTACACCGACAAATCAAAGAAAGGATGGTTTTACCTTAGCTGACATGTTTCAACTGCAACTGCAGTCTTCTTCAGAGCGTCATCTGACGTGTGCTGACGTGTCCTTTTTTATCAGGTGACCGGTCTGACAGATCTGTCAGAATCTGTCAGACCGGCCACGCCCCCCGCCGTCCGGTGGTCTCTGGAGGATGGAGTCCCAGGTATGCGAGAGGGTGTAGACCCCCCTCGTCCCGGTTCATGGAGCAGCTCACCTGACCGGTCACCTGATAAAAAAGGACACGTCAGCACATGTCAGATGACGCTCTGAAGAAGACTGCAGTTGCAGTTGAAACATGTCAGCAAGGTAAAACCATCCTTTCTTTGATTTGTCGGTGTAAAAGAAATAACGTTAACCTATGATAGTCAACGACAAAATGAACATCATCCAAAGAATATAATGTTCTAAATAGTGTTTGTGGTGCTGGTAGGAGGGTTTTGTTACCTTCAGAAACAGGCTAACTTGTTTCGCATCCGAATGCAAAATTAGGGTAAGTAGCTGCTAGCTGTAGCTTCTAAGGCTAATTAGCAAGCAGGCATGTGAGAAACAAACAAACAAAAAAATCAAGTATGCTTGCTTCCCAAAATTTCAAACTGTTCTTTTAACCCCCTGAACCCCAAAATGTACCGGCAGATTTAAAAAAATCTTATTATTCTTTAAAAGTCACCAGAATGGCACCGTTTATCACAGACAGCAAATGTAAAAAATAAATAAGAAAGCGGTCCTCCAACTAATCATCTGTAATGCGCCTTTCCATCGTTAACCGATCTGAAGCTTAAAATCATATTTCAATAATATCACTTTGTTATACAAGTTTCATATAAAAAAAATTAGGCCATTTGCATCACATTCTGTTAAAAAATTATAATAAAATCCAAAAATTACATGACAAAAATTCTTTTCAGGTGAACTGCCAGCTGTGTTTACACAGAGAAGAGGTGTCACCATATTTTCCAATTGTGGCACTTGCAAACATGTAGCCGCATGCTGATTACGTTTCATTTTTTCAATTTTTCTTTAAATTTTAAAAAGATATCTAGCATTATAACTGTGTTATAAATGTGTTTGGATTTTTTTTTTTTTTAAAGCTCTTTCTACTTCTAGCCATGGTTGTACTGTTTTCATAGAGGTTCAGGACTTGATATTACAGTGAAAATGAGCCCAAAAATGTGACAGGAGCAAAAAGCACCCAGAAATTGTTCAGAGGGTTACGTTGTGTTTCAACTGACAAGAGACGGCTTCAAAGTCTATTTCATGTAGTCATAGTTAGTACACCTACTTAACGTTATTATGTTGCCACATCAAAACTAACAAGTTAAGATTCTAAGATTACCAAAGCACCAAAACTGGTATTTTTTCACAAATGCATCTGTACTGTGCGCTATGCCATATGGTGCACAAATACATTTACAGAGGGGCTGATTGCAAAAAATCTAACAGAATGGATCCCAACCAAGCAGAAACCATTGTGGGCCAACTTCCAGCAACTCATCGGTCAAGTTTTCCAAATGTGGTCTGAAAAGACATCTGGAGAGCTGTATGAGCTTTAAAGCTTCAGTGGAGTGCATCCGTCAGAATTGAGGAGTGTGAAGAATAAACATCAAGAAACTAATCAGTGCACAAGCGACACTTTTCAACAAAGACAAGAATTCTTTTTGACTAATTTGTTATTACTGTAATAATAAAAGTTTTTATGTCATCGCAGGTGCGTGCATTTAGTGGGTGTGTTTGATTGTCAAACAATAAGATGGCACTTATTGTTCTCAGTTCTGGATTTGTGTACATTTTTTTCACAATATGAAGAAACTTTGATCGTAACGATTCATGATGTTTTCTGTGGCAGCACTGATTTGACCTCTGTAAATATGGAGAGATATTTTAGAGTCAAAATATTACCCTGAGGTAGGCACAGTGGCACGGCGCAGATAGTGTTTATGCAGATCAGATACCTTTTGGTAGCTAGTTTGTCATGGAATTTCTCCCCTCTCAGGCCACCTCTTATCGCAGGTACACAGGAAACATTTCTCAGACAGCATCTCTCACACAGGAACGGCTTTTTGTTTGGAGGAGCCAGCCCAGACTGGCCATTATTTAAGTCTGTCCTAACTTCACCTGCTGATAAAATATTCTTCACACAGGTCCAAAACATCCCGTACTGCTCTGACCCAGGAGTGTGTTTGAGCCTCCGGCCACCAAATTGGTCCCACCCACATGTGCTGCCACCACAAGACTGCAGCTGCATTCATGCTCAGCTTCAGCAGAAGTGTTTTCCATTATGTTGATCAGAGATACAGTATTAACCTCTGTGTGGGTGTTTTGTGTGTGTTTGGTGTGTAGGAGTTTGCCACCCTGACGAAGGAGCTGAACATATGCAGGGAGCAGCTGCTGGAGAAAGAAGAGGAAATATCTGAGCTGAAGGCTGAAAGGAACAACACCAGGGTACGTGTGTGTGTGTGTGTGTGTGTGTGCGTGTGTGTGTGTGTGTGTTTGAGCATAATAAGTAGAAGGGTGTGGTGATGCTGATGAAAACAAACAATGTTTCTGAGCTCGAAATTAGTATTCTCTTTGTTCACGCACGCACTCGTGTATGTGTGTGTGTGTGTGTGTGTGTGTGTGTGTGTGTGTGTGTGTGTGTGTGTGTGTGTGTGTGTGTGTGTGTGTGTGTGTGTGTGTGTGTGTGTGTGTGTGTGTGTGTGTGTGTGTGTGTATGCGTTTGTGCTGTAGCTGCTGTTGGAGCACCTGGAGTGTCTGGTGTCTCGTCACGAACGCAGTCTGAGGATGACAGTGGTAAAGAGACAGGCACCCCCACCATCTGGAGTCTCCAGCGAGGTGGAGGTCCTCAAAGCTCTGAAGTCCCTGTTTGAACACCACAAGGCCCTGGATGAAAAGGTGGACTCACACAGACACACACACACACACACACACACACACAAACACAAAGGATTGTGGTCAGTTCTTACCAATAAAGGGGAAACATCTGGCTCATTTGGTAACTTCAGTGTATGATATTTCCATCCTAGATGCCATTTTGCTGCATTGCATTGAATTGCTGTCTTCCCTCGCTAATTATTTCTGATCTATTCGATTTTGTTGTTTGTTTTCTCATTTTTAATGAACTTCAGCGCTCCCTCAGTTTCAGAGTAAAGTTTGTACAGGCAGAGATTGTTGCTGAACAGTCATGAGATACATTAACAGAAGCAGAAACACATTTAGACAGCAATAATCTATTATAGCGCTTTATTTGTTCCAGAAATAAAATTCAATATAGAACAAAAATTTGAGCCATTTTTTGACAATGCATAGTGCGAAACACTGTATTTTATAATGTCAAAGATTGTTAAGGCATCGTTAGACTAAACATGTGGGTTCTTGGTGTGTTTCAGGTGCGTGAGAGGCTTCGGGTGGCTCTGGAGAGGGTGGCCACCTTAGAGGGACAGCTAGCGTCTACCACACAAGAGGTGAGCTGTGCCAATGTGTGCGCACATGTGAAAATGTGTGTGTGTGTGTGTGTGTGTGTGTGTGTGTGTGTTCCTATAAGTTAAACATTTGCTCAATCCCTCACAGACATCTGTTAAAGCCTCCAGTCGGATCTGATGCACACTTCGAGTGTCACACTGGGTGAGAGGCTCCCTCCTCTCAGCCCACTGTTCATACCCATTACACATTCACAGTTAAAAAAAAAAAGACATGAAAGAAAGGAATCTAAAGATATATTTGCGTTAAATATTCACAGCAGGCTCGGTTAAAGTAGAATCCCAGCAGGCAGGTAATATGTGCAGTCAAAGCTTGTTAAGTTGCACAGATCACAGGGTTTTCTACGAGGAGCGACGAGACCCTCACTGAAGCGAACCCTCCCTGCCTCCTGTTTTCTGAGTAGATTAGTAGATTTGTAAAAGACGATGAGACTTGTTGTCTTAAGCATTTTGAGAGCTGCGTTTCCCTTTTGGATGCCGAGTTTTGTTCTTGAATCGACTAAGGAAACAGTAAAGGAAGCAAATGTGTGAGTTTGTTCAGTGTTTTTTTCTTTTTAATCCACTTTGCAGTTGAACATGGTGAGACAGAGGAAGGACGGTGACTCAGTGGAGCGAGGAGATGGATCCAAACCTACATGGAAGGTCTTCCTGGCTGTGTGATTGTTTTTCTGATATGTGCTTTATTTTAAGCCCCATAGTAGTTTGTGAACTGGTCACTTTAGCATCTTCTTTCTGTCTTCCTCTGATACATTAAAATATCTGCTCACACACATACATATGTCACTGGAACTAGATCTGTCTGGAGCAACAAACATCCCAGTGATTAAATGGCAGAATCTGCTTGTAACTGGATGGAAATTGCCTTCCTTTCTGAACCGGCTGTACAGCAGACAAGAAACACTTTATGATCCACTTATTGTTGCCCTTATTTCTGTGGCTTTAGTGATAGAGAGAGACCAGAAATATCTTTTTTTATGTAAAGAATAATTAAACTTCAAAAATCAATAACTTACCATTAAGAAAGGATGAAAGCAATGAGGACACTGTATTAAACGATGACCACAGAGAGTGAGGGAAAAAAGATGAAGAGAGAATTAGCTTGAGTGTGGTCATTAGGAAAAGGATTGTAGTTTAGATGCCACAGCATGTGAAGAGTGCAAATACACTCTGTTAGAACGTTTTTTCATGACACCCACTGCCCTGCTGACAGTGTGATGTTGCACCCTTTAGAGGATACTGTTGTACAAAACACGGAGAGCAGAGACCCTAACAAAGACTATCCTAGAGGCTTGTCCTAGCCAATGATTGCTACACAGTATCAGTTAGTGCACAGTGTCCTTCCCACAGTCACAGACAGTAGATCTAAAGAATTTGTGTGGCTGAACTTGAATCACGCACAACTGCACAGCTCACCAGGTGTGTTTTATCACACAGTTGCATACCACTTAGCCCTATTCGGCCCAGTATATGTGCATGTGTTTCTGTAAGGTATTCGTGAGCAGGCAAAATAGGAACATGAGTGAGCAGAGGGGGTCCTTCTAACTATAACTGCCCACCATGTTGCCTGTGTGAATATGTGTCCCTGAAGGTTTGTGTAATTAAGGCCCTGGAATTAACTGCACTTTGAGCTGCAAAAAAGAAGAGAAACAACATCAAAACAACAACATGGCAGCCTAACCTCACATAACCCATCCCCATATGCATAAAACTCACCACTTTTTAATCTAGGTCACCCAGCAAACTTTATCAGTTCTACAGCTCTCAGTTTCCCCCCTGCTCATCACATGTACATTTGCATCTATGTAACTCAGCACTGAGATGCGTTTCATGTGTGTATATGTGTTAATTTTGTGTGTCCACCTTGCAGAGACTACCCAACGGCTCTATAGACGCCCACGATGACGGCAGCCGGGTGTCTGAGCTTCAGGAGCTGCTGGATCGGACCAATAAGGAGCTCGCTCAGAGCCGCGAGCACTCTGCCACTCTAAACGCCCGGGTGGCCGAGCTGGAGGCCGAGCTGGCGAATGCACGCCGAGAACTGAGCCGCAGCGAGGAGCTGTCAATCAAACAACAAAGAGAACAGAGAGAGGTGACAGTAAAAGATGGAGTCAGAATTGTGCTTTGGCTCTGGAAGCCAGCAAGAGAGAGCAGGGGCAGCAAAAATGTAACACTTTGAAAAGTGAAAAGATCCAATTTAATTTTCTACTAATTTCTTGAATAGGTCATAGACCTACACTAAGAAATACAGTCTCACTATCTACAAAATGCGTATTTTCTCTCATGCCATGGAAAGTGCTCTCTACTGCAGTGAAATGATACGTGACAGCAGATAGCTATGGTGGGCTGAACATCCACATAATATTCTATTTGTAGTGGGAAAAAACAAAACAGCACACTTTCGAAAACTTAATTCAGTTTTAACAAAATATATACTTATAATAGAAGTTTATGGCACAGTGTTTGAAAACAAAGCAAAACTATTGAACTATCTCGTATTCTTTAAGTGCTATTCAACACATTTGTATATATTGGTTATAATACTCAAGGCCTCTTTATCAGCTTCCTCTATCTTGTTTCACTGTAGTAGCATTTTATCATTATACATTTAAAATTTACAAGTTATTTAAGTGTATTTTTGGTAAAAACTTGGAATGAGGTTGGACAATATCATCATATAAAAGCTTTGCAAAAAAATTTTCCTCTCTATATATTAATGTTAATCATATAAGTTATTCTCTGTCAGCAAAAACAAAGAACAAATCATTTTTGGGTGTATTTCCTCAACAACAATAACAAGATATTAGGAAGATTTATATCTCTATATATACACAAAGGCACAGTAAGGTGTTTAAGATTTTAATAAATCTGTCAACTATATATGACTCTTGATTTATTTAATGTTGTGTTTCTGTGCCCACAGAGAGAAGATATGGAGGAGAGGATAACAACATTAGAGAAACGCTACCTGGCTGCTCAGCGGGAGACCACACACATCCACGACCTCAACGATAAACTGGAGAATGAACTGGCCACCAAGGACTCCCTGCATCGACAGGTAACACACAGCACACATCAACACTAGCTATACACAGGGAAAAGATAATAGTTTGCATAATGAACCTTGTTACTGGCTGAGAGCACAATTATCATTCAAAAAATAATAAAGCCACAGCCATCGAAAAACAGTCATTTGTAAGTAATCGCTAAAAAGAAAAGCTAAGTGGAAAGAGATGATGGCTGTCCCAAAGCAGAATTTAGACACAGAATCCGAAATAAAACAACTAAACGAACAACACAGTGAACATCTCTGTCACAAATCAGGCTCCAAATAGATATTTATGAATGTGTTGTTTCATTACTCTGCTATGCTCAAGCTGCCTTGAATGCATTACAATGCTAAAGTGTTGTTAAGTGACACCAAAAATGGCACATTTGTCTTGATGCAAGCTGATGAATGAGTTGCAGATTCGGGCTAATGTAAGCTATCTCATTCTCTTTCTCTTCTGCAATGATTTAATATTTCATGCCTCAACCATTTGCAACAATGTATGTAAGGTATCGAAGAGCATCACAGCCGGTGAGTGAGCAATAGAAACATCCTGCTCAATGGTTCATGTGTAGTTCAGGGTGAATCTGAGTTCAGCTTCCACGAGGGAAACACCAAGCAACATCCTCGGAACGTGCCCGTGTGTCGTGTCCTTGCTACTCGCTGGCTACGCTACACTGATTACACCTCTCTTGTGATTGCAATAATGCCCCTCCTCTATATTTGAATATGTGTGTGTGTGTGTGTGTGTGTGTGTGTGTGTGTGTGTGTGTGTGTGTGTGTGTGTGTGTGTGTGTGTGCCAGAGCGAGGAAAAGGTGCGCCAGCTGCAGGAGATGCTGGAGATGGCAGAGCAGAGGCTGGCTCAGACCATGAGGAAGGCTGAGACACTGCCAGAGGTGGAGGCTGAACTGGCACAGAGAGTGGCGGCGCTCTCCAAGGTAACACACGCAACACAGAACAACACACAGACATAGAAGCTATAGCAAAAAAACAAAGAAGAGTCACTGATTTACAGATAGAAAACACAGAACCAGATAAGCCTGCAGCAGGCACTTATATGTACGTGTCTCCCCCTGCAGGCCGAGGAGCGCCATGGCAACGTGGAGGAGCGCCTCAGACAGCTGGAGTCACAACTGGAGGAGAAGAACCAAGAGCTAGGAAGGGTGTGTGTGTGTGTGCAGCAGCCCTGCAGGCTCTCTCTGACCTCTCACTTTGATGTGTGTATGTGTGGACTGATGCTTCACATTAGTCGGACGCCTTGACTCCTGGCTCTGTGCTCCCTCATGCATACAAGTACATACGCAGACACACAGGAAACACACATTCAAGAGGAGTTTTTTTTTTTTCATTTTCCTGGTGCATTGTTGCATGAATTCATACCAAATCCACATGTCTCAGTGCAACACACACACAACCCCCTCCCCCCTATAAGACTGATTGGCTGCTATCTTTAGACTCTGAATAATTCACGCAAGGCTAATTTCTCTCTCTCCCTCTGTGATCGCATGACTATATTTAGTAGGAAGAGCTCTCTGAGGATGCAGATCTGTGTTTGTGTGTGTTAATTTACTTTAATGAAATTACTGCAGAACACATATTAAGCACAGCGATTCATGTTTAGGAGAAGCCGTTTAACCCTTTTTCATCATCACCTAAATGACTGTAATTAAATCATTCTCACTGAGAGATCCATTGTTGGCCAAGAAGACCTATATCTGGCAGCTGGTGATCTAGGGCTAAATACACACTTCATCCTTTAATCCATGTAGAGATGCTTGATTAGCTGCGTAAATACACCCACACGTGGAGTCTGTATCAAAGAGAAAAACTTGAAGATGTCATACCAAACGTCTGGTTCCCCCTCTCTGCTCATCAGGCCCGTCAAAGGGAGAAAATGAACGAGGAGCACAACAAGCGTTTGTCTGACACTGTGGATCGTCTGCTCACCGAGTCCAATGAAAGACTGCAGCTCCATCTGAAGGAACGCATGGCTGCCCTGGAGGACAAGGCAATGCCCGCACACACACATTCATCTGAGCAGCAGCTCATGTTGCTGTTGTTTTTGGTTCACAGACCAAATACATACACAGTAATACTCATGATCTTCTTGGAATACAAACTTGTTGTGATGCAGGTTCTTGATTCTTTTTTGTATTTTTTTGTCCAGAACTCCCTTATTCAGGACCTTGAGAACTGCCAGAAACAGCTTGAAGAATTCCACCACACCAGGGTCCGTAAGAGATCAGTGAATCACCGGAGCACTGAAATCCACTGCTGTCTCTTCTCTTACACTTCACATGCTCCATAATCAACAGTGAAATGTGACGAAGTACATTTACGCAAATGCTGTACCCAGTACAAATTTGTGGTGCATGTACAGTACTTTGGGTTTTTCCACTTGATGCTGTTCTACTCTACATTTCACAGGAC
Source organism: Amphiprion ocellaris (assembly GCF_022539595.1). Classification (NCBI taxonomy): domain Eukaryota; kingdom Metazoa; phylum Chordata; class Actinopteri; family Pomacentridae; genus Amphiprion; species Amphiprion ocellaris. The sequence goes on along the minus strand of NC_072770.1, from coordinate 23,215,847 downwards.
AGTATCAATTTATGAGGCCATGTAAGCTCCTGAAGCTTCTCAAAAGCATAAACCAAGAGTACTTGAAATTAGTTCCACTTGAATGGCTAAATCAGCTACACACCTTCAAGGCAGAGTTTTAGAAAAAAATGCTTCTTGCTGAATGTTAGATGAGAAGATTGATGCCTGTCCCATAGATAGAAATCTATTAAGACTTATTTAGCTTATCTTAAAGTACCAATATGGTAAATATCCATTTTTTTTTAGTTTTGTGCTTATTATAAACTTGGAGACATAAAATAAATGCTGCTTATGTCCACCTTCCTCAGGTCCTCACTTGACTAAATAGCCCCCAACTTTAAAAGCCAGTGAGAGATTTACTCAGTTGCTACATTTCATATTAGGAACCAATAGTTGTCTAACTCACACTTTGTTTAATCCTGCCCATTTACTGGCTGCTGCTTCCAGGTGAACACTTTAGGAAGCTTCCTCACCATCCACCAGTTTTATTTACTTTCTAGAGCTGCTTCCTCTAACTCTAAAATGTCTTAGTCACGAGCAAAACTCACCAAATGTTCTGCTGTTGGTTGCAAGAGTGAACAGAAGAGTCTCCATGCACTTCCAGCATCTGAGAAGCTGAAAACCCAGAGAATTGCTTTCACTATTGATGTCAGTTTCAGTAGGAAAGTCTTTAGTAAAACACGTTGTGCAGCTTATATGGCTAACATTACCTCATTTACATATTTTTAGATGTCTGTTGTCAGACAATGGAACAAATGCAATGGAAATTTTGACTGAAACGCTGCTTGTTAAGACTACATGTTGACTCTCACTCAATTGCAATTTCCTAAGTTACTGCTCCGCCCTGTTAAACTGCTGATTTTACTATCACAGTGTTGTCTTTCATACTCACCATACACGAGTTAAAAACAACGGCTGTGCACCAAGTAATTTCCATGTAAAATGATCACTCATGAAGAAAATTAGAAAAGATGGGAAGCCTTTTACATCTCTGTCAGCTGCCATGCTCAGCTAAAGAGTCTTCCAGAAGTGGGCTGGACAGCAGCAGCTCACCTGCGTTTAAAGCTACAGGCAGCAAAACAGTCTGTTCAAAACTGTGTGAAAATCAGAGATTATGCAGTCATGATAAAATGAACCATCTTTGTAGTATTTTTGAGCTGAAAAACTGAAAGACACATTCTGGGAGGAAGTGGGATTTTCATTATTTGCTCACACAATATGGCACTTTTACCATAAAGATTGAAAGCCAGTGAGACACAAGACAACAAAGACTCACTCTTTAACATACTATATTTCAGTATATCTTATGTGGTAATCTGTGCAAACCTAAGTGTAATGATAAGTTGCAGTTTTACATGGGGTTTTGTGCCAAAATAATTCTTGGCCTGACACAGTGAGTAAGAACATTTTGTTACCTTTGAACAGAATTAGCTGTTTCCTGTCCTTCTCGTCTCACTGCAGATTTAAACGTGGTATCAATCCTCTCATGTAACTCTTAGCAAGAAAGCAAGAAAATGTGTTCTGTAAAATGTTCAATTAATTCTGTAATGTATCTGCGCTAATAAACCAATATGACATTGACAATACACTTTACTGATTACACTTTGCACATGTATTTGAATCAGACATTTGCTTACTTTTTTCTTGTAGTGTAGTACTGCTTGTATTTTCTACTTGAGTAATGCATCTGAATATTACTTCCAGAAATGCTCTGATTGTGCCTCTCTCCCTTAGGAGCGGCTGATTGGAGAGATTGATAAGCTGAGAAATGAAATCGACCATTTGAAGCGCCGCAGTGGGGCTTTTGGAGATGGAACTCACCCTCGGTACACACAGACATTCCTCTACTTGTACTCTTTCATACTGACGTTTATACTCGCACTGCAACAAATACATTATTGATGGTATTCTGTGCTATGTATATTATCACAGGTCTCACTTGGGTAGCTCCAGCGACCTTCGCTTCTCTATGGTGGAGGGCCAGGACGGCCACTACAGCACAACTGTGATCAGGCGAGCACAGAAGGGTAGACTGTCAGCGCTACGAGATGATCCAAACAAGGTGCTAATGATGTTTTTCATAGGGCCAAATCAACTGCACATTTCCTCACATACACACACACAAACTAAGCAGGAAGGCAAACTGACAGATCCATTTTCAGGATCACATTTCCAGCTACTCTTCTAACCACATGCGGCTCCTTACAGTCCAGGTTCATGTCTGCTTTGCTAGTAAGTGTCAGTGCTTCATGCCTAACTTCCCATTCTTTACTAACCTCTCTGTCTTTCTGTCTCTCTCACTTGCTGCCATGGACATGCTGTGTGATGTAAGTTTACTGTTCATCCATTTCTCTCATGACTGTCCAAATACTTCCATTTAATTCCATATAGTGTTTCATATTATATTTTTATTTGTGTATTTAATCAGGATTCATCTATGTTGTACATTTTTTAGATGTGTTTTTAAAAAAAAAAAAAATGCAGGTCGTATTAAACATGTGACTGTTCAAGCTCATGTGCATTTGTTGTGTTTAGGTGTGTGCGGTGTTCGAACAGGACTATCCATCTCTGCGTGGGAGCGTCAGCCACCTCCTCGGCAGCGACATCGAGGCCGAGTCAGACCTGGATGATGACGTTAGCTCAGCCCTGCTTTCCCCCAGCGGCCAATCAGATGCTCAGACTCTTGCGCTCATGCTGCAAGAGCAACTTGATGCTATCAATGAGGAGATAAGGTGGCGTATTACAGACACATTACTTTACGGAACATGACAGTTTCATGATCCCCCGTGGGGAAAGTGGGTCAGTGCAGCAACAAGGAACAAGAAGCAGAGCGAAGGAGAGCACAGTATTAAACATAATGCAATTACAGGAAAAGTAACATTTTGAAAATGCTACAACCAATAAAGGTGCCAATGCTTCATTTTCTTAAAGAAATGCACAAAGATCTTTGGATATATGGATGCATCAGGACTGATAAAGACATTAGATAATCAGATGATGCTGTGGTCCTTGATTAAAAAAGCTGGAGAAAAAAAAGGTCCTTTGAAGAACTTAATGACAGTTGCCAATATGAGAAATTTGCACAAAATCACATGTAACACTGGTAAATTTTGTGTCAGTGCCTTTTTGGAATTCAATTAAATTTTAGTGTTTTGCCTGCTGAACAAAAAGAAAATTTAACAGAAGCACAGAGGAAAGTTTTGACCAACTGGGTAGATCTTTTTTTTTTAATATATTCTAACATGTTAGGTTTCATGTAAATTTCCTCAGTGAGGCATCACTGAAGTTTATCTTATATCATTTCCTTGAGAAAATTTTCTTAATAAAGATATGTAACAGCAAAGGATTATGTAAATGTACCTGTATCTGAAATATTTAGACTTTAAAGAGGTTCTACATGAGGGTTATCCCATCATCTACTTCCTTATTTACATTGACAATCAAACCTTTGGCTTAGAAATTAAGACAGACTGAGGAAGTGAATGGTGTAAATATAGAAAAAGAAAAATATGAGCTCTGTGTTTTTACTTTGATGATTTATTAAACTATTGTGAAAAAAAAATCTACTGAATTTTAAAGTTTAAGAATGAGAACACTTAATAAAATGCAATATATTATAGAATCTTATAGCATTAGAGAGGACTTGGCCTGACACAGATTTGGATCTGTTTGTGCCCCCTTTCATATCATGGTATTTAAATTTATCCTGGTTAGTAAAAGATTATACCAGAAACCCCATAGTGGACAGCATAAAATAAATCAGACAGATATCTAAAAAAAAAAAAAAAAAAGAATAAAACAGATACAGAGATGATAATATGTTAGTAAGGCCCTTTGCTCTTCAGTTCTATTTCCTGCTGGAAGAACACGCTGTTTATTGCAGTTTACAGTAAACAAGGTCCATCTTTCGACACCTCGCAATATGCTTCAACAAAAACAAAATGCAAAATAGCTGCTGATTATGCTGCAGAGGAGCCACACTCTCTCATAGCAATCTAATTTTTGTTATTGAAATGGAATTTGTATATGTAGTCTATTAAGGATTGTTACTTTTTCTTCAAGTTGTAACCTGTGTTTTTATTATTATTAATAAATACTTCCCTGATTTGCTGGGAATAATACAGATGCATTTGATCAGTCCCTCTACAATACAAAAGAAATATGAAATCAAAGTAAATATAAGGATAATTTTTTTGGCTTAGGAAATATTTTGACAGTTACTCCAAATATATAGAGTGTATGTGATAATTAAGGGGTTGGCTGATTACATGATTTGTTTGTGTGCATGTTTGTGTGTGCAGGATGATCCAGGTAGAGAGAGAATCGGCAGACCTGCGCTCTGACGAGATCGAGTCTCGTGTGAACAGCGGCAGCATGGATGGACTCAACGTGACACTTCGACCCCGAGCCTTGCCCACCTCCGCCACTGCCCAGTCCCTGGCCTCGTCCTCTTCACCGCCCACCAGCGGCCACTCCACGCCTAAACATCACGGACGCAACACCAGCCACCACCTCGGCATCATGACTCTGGTCAGACAGCACACACACACACACACACACACACACACACACAGCAATATATTATATGTGTGGCTACTTTATCACAGTGTGCTGTTTTGTTCCTGATAGCCAAGTGACTTGAGGAAGCACCGAAGGAAAGTAGCAGTAAGTTTGCAAACACAGTCACACTGGTTGTTTCGTCTCACTGTGGCGTCCACAAATTGAGCTGAGTTTGTGACTCTTTCAGTCTCCAGTTGAAGTGGACAAAGCGACCATCAAGTGTGAGACGTCACCACCCTCCTCTCCTCGCAGTTTACGGCTGGAAACCAATTTCGCCCAATTCACTGGCAGTCTGGAGGATGGACGAGGGTGAATAAACACACACACACACACACACACACACACACACACACACACACACACACACACACACGCATGCGGGTAGTACAGTATGACAAACAGTTTCACAGTGGACAGAATAAACTACTCTTTCTCTGTGTTTCATATACACTCCTTTTCACTGAGTTTATGCAGATTTTAATTCCAACATCGCTTGTTTTAATTATTTGCAGAAAGCAGAAGAAAGGAATCAAGTCATCTATTGGCCGATTGTTTGGGAAGAAGGAAAAGGGTCGAATGGACCAGACTGTTGGCAGGGATGGACAGTCTCTGCCAGCCTTATCAGGTGCACTGCAGACATACCAAATCTCCAACACTGTTCCACATCATGTATGAGATTTACTGAGCCTTTAACACGTGTGTTTGTATTTTAGACTTTGAGATGGGCATCGGGGACACTATGACTCTGGGAAAACTGGGCACACAGGCTGAGAGGGACCGAAGAATGAAGAAAAAGTAAAAGAACACGTTGATTGATTGTTGTTTTTCCAGTTATTTACAACCTTTTTATTGGTTTCATGACTTTTCCTCCTGCCTGTGTTTTTAATTCCCTCTTCAGACACGAACTTCTGGAAGATGCAAGAAAAAAAGGTCTGCCTTTTGCTCAGTGGGATGGGCCTACTGTTGTCTCATGGCTAGAGGTATTCCACTAATCTACCAAACAGAAATTTCCTTAAAAACAACCCCTGTCTGGCTGTTTTTATGTCAGGCTGCCACTATTACAAAGGGGAATGCAGTAATATCAAATACCAGACTGACCATACAGTCTGATCTGCCCGCCCTTCTCCTTCTATCTGGCTTTTTATGGTAACAATGGTGGTGACGTTGAATGTCTTGATGACTCTCACCAGCTGTGGGTGGGTATGCCAGCCTGGTATGTGGCAGCCTGTCGTGCCAATGTGAAGAGTGGAGCCATCATGTCAGCTCTCTCAGACACTGAGATCCAGAGGGAGATCGGCATCAGCAACCCTCTGCACCGACTCAAACTCCGGCTGGCCATCCAGGAGATGGTCTCCCTCACCAGCCCATCGGCACCACTCACATCCAGAACGGTAAACAAACACAACCCAATACACCTCCATGAACACAAGGTTGTTTTATTGGTTTGTTTGTTTGTTTTACAGACACGTTATTCAAATTATAAATAAATGAATAAATGAGCACATGAACCTGAAACAAGAACAAAACCAGGAATATGACACACTAAAAACCTGTTCCACTCTTAGTCTTAACCTTCACTCTGCACCCTCAGGTGATGCCTCCTCACACCTTTTTATTTATTCTTGCTGTTCAGACTGCACCAGAGGCTTGGTTCATGCCTTTAACAGGACTGACTTGTCTTTTTCAGCTGCCATAAATTGCATGGGTTACTGTGGGGAAAAAAAAACACACACACACACACACACACACACAAATAGTGCCAGATATAGCTACAAGCTACCTGCCTGAAATACACTCCCTCCCTTGGCATCACTCAACACAATGTTTGTCTGTGTGTATGTGTGTGTGTGTGTGTGTGTGTGTGTGTATGTGTGTGTGTGTGTGCGTGCGTGTGTGTGTGTCTGTGTGTGTGTGTTTGTGTGTGCATGGGGGTTGTTATGTGTGAAAATATACACATGAGTGCATTCTTGGGGTGTGTTGTTGTGTGCCTGTGGATGCACGCTTTTGTACGTGTGTGTTTGGGTGTGTTCTCGTCCTCTGAGCAGTCCTCCGGAAATGTGTGGGTGACTCATGAAGAGATGGAGAACCTGGCTTCCTCCAGCAAAGCGGTCAGTACCATCTGGGTGCTCTCCCTCCCTCCCCGCCCGACACTCTCTCACGCTCACACCGTCCCCACCGCGACACACATATGTCCTCTCCCCGGAAGACCCCCTTCCAATACATTTTATTGTGCTTCTGCTGGTATTTGTACGTGGCTGTATGATGATGTAGCCTGTGGTCGTGTCGTCTGCGTCTCCATGCGAAGTTCAGTTAGAAATCAGAGTGCTGATGTGCAGTTACAGTTAACTGGAGGGTCACTGCAGAGCAAAGACCGAGAAGAGCTTTTGTGCGTTTCTGAATGTGCAGTGTGTGTGTGTTTGATTAGCCCCTGTCTCTCTAACATCAAATATATTGTCTCTATCATGCTGCCGTTCAGGAGAATGAGGAGGGCAGCTGGGCACAGGTGAGCTGCGGATCTACCAACTTCTGTCTGCACATATAAAGTGTACCGAGACTTCTTACTAACACACAAACATACAGTCATGGACAAAAGTTTACATACACTTGTAAAGACCATTTAATTAAGATAGTCTCGAGTTTCCAGTGACTCCTATAGCTCTTAATTTCCTATAATGGAATCTTTGAAACCTATGCCTCTTTGTCACAATAAAAGAATCATAAATTTTAATTCTTCATAGAGTCAGTATAGCTCTTCTGGAAGAATGACAAAATCTGCTGTGTCAAAAATATACACGCAACAATGTTAATATTTGGACTTGTTTAAGTTGGCTCAGAGGAGTCAGCATCTGTAGTCAATCGTAATCACTCACAAGAAGTAAAGAGGTCGTGCCACTAAGGAAATTTGATGAACACAGCTTTCTACATCACCAAAATTGATAAAGTTGATGTATTAATATTTTTGTCCCGGCAGATTTTAAGACCAATAATACATCTATGAATTAATGGACGCATGTGTTTCATAGAAAATTCAGCATTAGAGGAATCACTGGAAACTGAACTGCATGTGAATAAAGGAGCGATTGACCTTCAGCTTTATGAAATTATAATAACTGCTGATAATTTTCTGTCCATTAGTCAGTGACACTGACATTGTCCTACATCTTATAGCTGTCGTTGCTCTTCACTCTCCCATTAGATTTCTCGCATCTGCTAGGTATAACAATCAACACCTTTATTGTTTTGACTGGTACATGGAGTTTGGTGACCCTTTTGTAGTTAACTAGAGGATTAGTAAGATTTGAAAACACCTTCATAGCTACAAAATATGGAATGTACAGATTTTATTGTTTGGAAAGCCCCAGGACAGGATACATAACAGTATATACAGTAGCTCATCTATTTGATTTGTCATAGACATTTCCAATAAAGACACCTCTGTCCCATTTCACTGTCCCAGTGTCCCAAAAAGATATGAAAGTGAGTCAGCATACCTCTGGGTTTTTAATGTGTAATATCTATATGGGATCATTGTTGTTCTTCATACCTGTGACCTTCTAACTTGAACCTATGTTAGTTTTTATTTATTAATTCATACATAATGACGACTGAAATCATTCATTTTACCGCTTTACCAATTGTGATTGTTATGTCATTCTGAGACAGAGTTGTTTTTGTCTTTTTTCTTTATATTGCACACATCAGTAACATTGTGTACTGCTCTTCACATAGACCTTGGCGTATGGAGACATGAATCACGAGTGGATAGGGAACGAATGGCTGCCCAGCCTCGGCCTGCCTCAGTACCGCTCCTACTTCATGGAGTGTCTAGTGGATGCTCGCATGTTGGACCATCTGACCAAGAAGGACCTGAGGAGCCACCTGAAGATGGTGGACAGCTTCCACAGGTCTGCTGCTGTGGCGATTAGCTTAGCCGATGTTTGATCTGCCTCCCCTTTCATCTGCTAACTGGGTACATTAGCAATGGAGATGAGAAGACTAATGATGCATATGTGCTTGTGCTTTTCTGTGTGTGTGTGTGTGTGTGTGTGTGTGTGTGTGTGTACTAGGGCTAGTCTGCAGTACGGGATTATGTGCTTGAAGAGACTCAATTATGACAGAAAAGACCTGGAGCGTCGGAGAGAGGACAGCCAACACGACATGAAAGGTGAGGTACACCCCAACACACACTCTGATCCACACAAAGTGACAAAAAGGCACACAAACACGGCGGAACATTGGTCCACAGGCATGCACACATCGACAGCCTCATCAGGCCAGAGTACCACCTAGTGGTTCTATCTGACATTGTCGATTTGAACTGTGCATCGAAACAGCTGCTCCTTCGACTGTCAAACAGCCAATCTTATGATCTAAAGCTCCACTTGCCAAGAGTGGTCTACACATACAGACACACACACACTTAGATGTAGCCAGCCCTCTCGCCCTTTTGACCTTGAGTTCAACACATGAACTTGACTCAGCTGTCGTGTCAAATCAGAATCCAGCCCCGTTTACACACACATAAACACACACTCACACACACCGCCTGTTCCAACTTGGAAAGCTGGCTGACAGCTGTGCTTTAAATGAACAAAGGGAGTGTGCCAGTGAGTTGACACTATGTGGACATGCACATTATCTCTTTATCTCGCTCTTTTTCTACATCTCCTTCTCTGGATGATGTTGCTCCTATCTTCTGATTAAGAGATTTGCCAGCAGTCAGTGTAATATTGTGCTACAGTACCATGAATCTGAATCACTCTCTTTTATTTTAGATGTTCTGGTTTGGACCAATGAGCAGGTGATTCACTGGATCCAGTCCATTGGTCTAAGGGAATATAGCGGCAACCTGTTAGAGAGCGGCGTTCATGGAGCGCTCGTCGCTCTGGATGAAACCTTCGACTACAGCAGCTTAGCGCTCATCCTGCAGATCCCTATGCAGAACACACAGGTGGGTATGGAGAAAAATACAGCTGTTTACACTCAACATGCAATGATTAAACTGAGTTCTTGTGCAATCCAATTCTTCAGTGCAGTTTTATCCATTTTGTGGACATTATTAATGAATTATAAAATTAAGTATCTGTCTAGAATATTGACAAAACCCCTACTAAAACCAACATGATGTGTTTTGTTTTGAATTCCCACACATCTGACACATTCTTTGGCAGAGCTGTGAGCTCACAGCAGCTCTTCTGGCATCTCTGTATCCACTTCATCTTCCAACAGTCCATTGTTTTTATGAGATTGCTTGATTTACTTTTTGGTGACACAGTGTTTTGTGTGCAGTCAGCATTTCTTTCTGCTGCCTGCCAACGTTTACTTCTGCTTCAGTTTCTGTATCAGTTGTGCTCAGATCAAAAACCCTGTGTTGTTCTCATCCAGATTTCTCTTTTAAGTATTTCCTGGTCACAGTACAGTGCAGATTATTTGCCCACAGTTGTGAATTTAGAACTGGTTGTTTCTGGAAGTTCAACAGAAAACATGGAGGTTTCGACTGTTTATCAGAGGAGTTATCTTTTAGAAATTTTACAGGTATTTCAGGAGCTTTCTTTGACCGGTCGCCATTGGCTCTTATTCACGGTTTATTTTTCAGGCCCGGCAGGTTCTGGAGAGGGAGTTTAACAACGTGTTAGCTTTGGGAACTGACCGCCGACTAGAGGAGGTGAGCTGTCAAGCTGCCATTTTGCTCAAACACAATATTGCTGACAAGAAAAGCAAAGTCATTTGACATTGTTTTGTTCTGTGTCCGTGTAGACTGGTGATGACAAGTCTTTTCGACGCTCTCCATCGTGGCGCAAGCGGTTTCGTTCCCGTGAGGGAGTGGCGGGTTTGGGGATGATGGCGGGCTCCATGGAAACGCTGCCTGCTGGCTTCCGCATGCCCTCCATGTCCATGCCGCCCTCCATGAATCTGGCACCTAAGAAACACCTCCAGCCTGAAGGTGTGTTATGATACTAACTGTACTGTATCTGTTCTCTGGTTGTTTTGACTGACTAACTGCATGCTGTGTCTCTTTGTATTGCTGTGATCTAAAGCTCCTTCCCCAGCGCCTCCGAGACTCGACCCCTCAGCCGTGCGGACCTATTCATGTTAACTTCTTCTTACTAACAGGAGCGCTAATGCTAACAGGTAAGCTCACAAAACACTACCTGAAACTGCTCAACTTTCAGATTAGTGCACTTTTAACCAGCATTGCTCAGAGTATCTGACTTTCGCCTGAATCCAAAAAAATGCGTTAGTATGGCCTTGATTCTGCTATCAGGCATTTCAAGTTTGAGTGTTCATGTTAATTTTAAGAGCAACAAAAGTCGACTAATGCAGCTTTAAAGGTTGTATATGTTGATACTGTATATATATTTTCTGTATTGTGGACAAATCCCAATAAAAGACGAAAACTAACAAAGAACTGATCCTACTAACAGGAACTGTTTGACCAGTGTCCAATATGCTTTTGTTTTCTCCGTGCTGTAGAGCTTTAATTTTAATAAGATGAATGTTAACATAATAACAATAATTCTTTATAATAAAAACATGTAATAAAATTAATAGGGACCAGAATAACATTTGTTTGGAAAATCAAAAAATCCAAAATAAAAGTACGTTTTAAAAAGAGAATTGAAAAATGATACAGGTTTTGTGGAGTTAAACAGCAGAGTGTCTTTAGGGGCAAGACCTGGTCTCATTTATTGCCAAGATGAGAATTAACCATAAATGCAGCTCTGCTGGAGGACTTCAAGCAGAGATCAGATTCATAGGGACTTAGCAGACTGCAAATATACTCAGAAGCCTGATCATTCAAGGTTTTAAAAACAAGCAATAAATAAAATGTTACAATCAATTCTAAAACTCACAGGTAGCCTATGAATGGCAAGGACTGCAGTAATAGGGTTATGTTGTACATGTTAAAAGCCTGGCAGCAGCATTTTGTATCAGCTGCAGCCTTTGGATGTTTTACCTACTGGTACCAGAGTAAGATGAATTACAACACCTGAGTATGGAAAAGATGAAAGCATGGATGAGATTTTCTAAATCTGCAGAACAAAGAAATACTCTAGAAATAATTGGTACCATTATTTGACTTGGGAGAGTCCCCCATGAATGCACTATATACTCCCTGTTTCAGTAACAATGGCTAAAAACTTCAGTATGTAGGTATTTGCTTAGCTTTGCCTTTTGTAATGTTTAAACCTTTACATCATCAGGCAAATGAAACTGGGTTTGATTTGAGTCCGGACAGAGCAGACAATTGGTTGGTGTTGGACAGCTACTGATAGTTTAAGTCCTTTTGATGGGATTTGTTGAAAGTAGTAAAAAAAAAATAACTTAACACCACCTTTATCTTTTGATTTTGTTATTCACATTGCTTGGACTCATTAGTTTAGATAACACAGCATGTTGTTTTGCACCATGTACCATTAAGATACCAAAACTGAAAGTCAGTTTTTGGTTCAGTAATTTCTCTAGTACTTCTCATGTGCAGCTTTAATGTTACATGGTCTTACTGAGATATATATGAGACTCAACATCCACTAAGAAATAGCCAGATGATACAAGTAAGTTTTAAGCAGGAGCTCTTCCAAACTGCCAAAGAAAAATATTGCTTTTCATTTGAAGAAATAGATTGTTTTGCATTTACAGGCTTTCACCAGTTTCATGTGAATCCTTTATCTGCTTATATTGTACATGTAAAAGGTAAACCAAGGAGCAGACACAGACTTGATCTTTCTCTTTCTTCCCGCTCACTTTGCTCATCTTTCTTTTTCTCTCTTCCAGTGCATTCTCATTACCTATACGGACACATGCTTGCGGCCTTTTGAGAGTGATATGCCAAATCTGGAGAGGGAGACCTGGGTGCCTCTGGGGGAGGCTTCCCCTCCTTTGCCGCCCAGCCTCACCTCCTACCTTTCACCTCTCACCTCTCCTTCGGACACGTGCAATACAGAGGCCAACTCGGACCTTTGAACTCTTGAGAGTGCTCATTGGCTGCGCTCGCTGCTGTAAAGGAGGCTCGTCCCGGTCTCTCCCAGTTTACCCCAGTGCTCCTAGTAGCCTTGTTGTTGTGGTGTTGTGCTCCCGCTCCCCTGGTCTCAGCTGTGGGTTCTTGTCCTGGTTCTAATCGTCTCAACATGGCCAAGTCCAAACCAATCGTCCTGAGTCGCCACGTCCTTCACAATGACTAGTGAGACAGTAGATTTAAGGAGCTGATGACCGGCCGTTGGTTTGGACTTAGGAATGATGAATACTTGTATAAATGGCAGATCCCACTGCACATTACCCTTCTACCGGTTATGCAAGGTATTACTCATTAATCGTCTCTGTACATAAAATGGATGACTTATGTTTTTTATAGAAATATTATATATAAATATATATATATATATATATATATTGGAAATATATATGGAAAACAATATAATATCATTGCTGTATGAAACCCAATGCCCTGTATTCGATAGTGACTGTTCTCTCTCTTTCTCTTTCTTTCTCTTTCTCTCTGTGTCGGACCTTTGTGTGTCTTTTGCCGTATGCTGTAAGTGTGTGACTCGTTGGTGGGAGGGACTCACTAAAAGGGAAGCGTGCGTTTCTACAAGGACTCTTCACAGGTTCATGGGTCCAATTTCAGACTTCTCTCTTCGCCTCTTCTCCTGTTCTTCCCTTTTTTCCCCTGCTCCTCTTTTGACACGATGTAGCTGTTACCTCTCCTCTCTCCGCCTCTCTCGCCTTCTGTATGACACTATGTAGCCTAGAATAGAGAGAATCCTTTAATATGAAGAGTGAGTGCGTGTGGATGAGTGAGTGAGCGAATGAGTCTCTCAGCTGGAGACTTGTAGAGAGGTTATATGCGTGAAAGGCCGACCCCAGCCATGTGACCATGACTTTTCTCTGTGGATGGTAGTGTGAACACTGTAGCTCCTCTCTGTTTATTCCTTACTTTTCTCTCAAATCAAACTGTAAACTGCTGCTCGACATCAGCCAATGATATCCACATAATACTGCTCCAAGTGACAGACTAATCTTGTTCCGTCACCTCCCATTCAGTTGCCATGGAGATGTGCTAGTGAGCAGTCAGTACTCTTGGCTGACCAACTCTTCATCCAATGAGAACACAGCATATGAACAAACCAGTGAAGTGCTGGATGGGTGTACAATCTTTTTTTTAAATGATTATTTTACAGTTTTTCCAAGGTGTCTAAAAGGTGTAACGTGCTATGTGGCAGCTATGAGTACTGTGTCTTTATTCCAGGTGTGAAACAATGCTGACAAATCAAGATTTTATTATTTGGCTATTTAAAAAAAAGTGTACTGTATTTATGACACTATATAGACATAAGTAAAGCTGTTTTTTAAAGATTTTGGATGTTGTGTTCCTTCTGACGTTCTCTCTGCTCTGTTAGTCCAAGACAACATCAAGACGGTATATTGAAAATGGTCTTTATTGCGAGAATTATACAGAAAATATCACTTTTCAGAACATCTACAAATACACAACAATCTTAGTTATAAAAGTCCAAAATAAGTTAGCAAAAAATAAAAAATAAAATTGCAAAACCACTCTGTAGAAAAAGGGAACGTATTTACATCACTAGCATTCATAACGAGTTTAAATTAAGCAGATCTTGGTCAAAACTGCCATGGTACATATTGGCCCCACAAAAGAACTTATGTTTTTTAAGCATTAAAAACTCACACGAAAAGAATGAAAGATCAGGGAAAGGTTTTGAAAAGAGGAAAACTTTAAGTAAGGAGAAAAACCAGGCTTTGTCATTCCTCTGTGGCTCTGTCAGTCTGGAAGCAAAGCTAACAGAGATCCATTCTAGTAACTAGGTGTTGGGTTCATGCAGCAAAGTCCTCGAATCTCTAGTTAGTCTGAGCTCCTGTGGCTCTGACAGACAGGTCTGGACCGCGGGATAAGGCAGGAAATAATGGGAATAAGGCCTCATTGTGAACAGGAGGAATTCAGTTGACTAGTGGACCCATTGATGAGCAGAGTTACAATACTGATCAATCACAAATTTTACAATTTATCATAAGACAGTACAGATCAGTAGACGCACAAAATAAACAAAAATCATCATTTGGGATTGGTTCCTCTGTTTGCCAATTGTCACTTTGTGTTTGTGGCTCTCTGTGCACCCATGGGTCCGCTAGGTTGAGGGTCTATTTGGGAATGTCCACAGGAAAGGCCACAGGTCCGTCAGCTGCAGAGATGCCGTCCACGATGGAGGTCAAAGCCCGCATGTTCCCCTGCTCTGGAGAGTCGGCAGCACTCAGGAGATCTACAAAGAGACATAATCACACACTCTCAGTATCTGTAAAGACGCTCTGAACTGTTTGTGCCGTGTAATGAGACTGAGCGTGATCTGTGCTCACCCTCGCTGCTGTAGCTCTGCGTGCACTGCTCTGGAGTGCTGCTCCACTCTGGGCTGCTGCAGCAGGTGCTGCCCGAACTGGGCTCGCTTGACGACGACACCTGTTACCATGGAGATGCACACACAGAAGTTGCCGTCAGTCACTCTGTGATGAGGCGGCACACCACCCCATGCCACACAGTAACACAGAAACACACTACAGTGCAGTGTAGTACCACACACACACATGCTACCAATGCGTCTCGTGACTCAACCAGAAAAAAATAAACAATGAGCAAGACTACACATGGAAAATTGATTTTTTTCTTTCATTAAGTCTGTGTATTGGTTTTGGTTTTATTTTGGCTCCCGTCACATTAGGTTAAAATTTTGTTTCAGATAGGTTAAATAAAATCTGTACTCTGAAACAATAAGCTGAAAAATGTGTCAAAACTTTAAAAACTTCTTAAAACAACAAAAAAAATGTACATAACTGTAGCTTTTTTCCAAAATTAAAACCTCTAAAGTTGTGCACAGCAACCAGTTCCAAAGCAGGTTTTACATTGGATCAGTTCATCAAATTCACACATTGTAAACAGCTTGTTTAGTTTCATTATTTTTCCAATTTTCGCTCATGTAATTTAATTTTTTCTACTCTTTGATTTTTTTACGACATCTTACGCCACTTGCCATCCACCGTTTCAGCTTTTCTTAGTGTTGGTCCTCATCCAGTCTGTCCTACTTACTCTGGGCTGGGTCTGGCTCGGTCGGTAGTGCAATCCCTGCTGTCCCGTCTCAGTGTCCTGCTGATTGAGGGAGGACACCAGGGCCTGCAGCCTCTCGATGTACTGGATGGCGCTCCGCAAGATCTCCACCTTGGGCAGCCGTTGGTTGGGGTTCATCAGGGTGCTCCTCTTCAGAGCATCGAAGGCCTCGTTCACCTTCTTCAGGCGCCTCTTCTCCCTCAGTGTGGCTGCCTTCCGCCGGTCCATGGTCACCGTCTTCCTTTTACACAGCTTGCAGGCCCAGGGCAGGCACTGGCCGGGACAGTGGGGCTCAGAGTGAGGCGACAGGCTGGACGGAGAGGGTTTGTCCTCTGTAGCCGTCACCCCGACTCCGACACCCCCAGACAGACTCCCGCACAAGCCCATCATGGAGTTCCTGTCCTGGTAGCCGGTTTGGTCGTACGCCCCTGGCAAGCGAGAGGGAAAGTAGCTGTCCCCTCCTTCATAGAAACGCTGGTCAGGGAAGAAGTAAGAGTTGGTCTCGAAAAGCTCCATACTGGACTGGTCTGGGTGTAAAGGGGGCAAAGATCCCTGCTTCCCCGTGGAACTGCTCTTTACTACGTGGTCTCGGGTCCTGCGTCGGTGTTGGAGTGTTACGTGTGTGTGGCTGTCTTCTTCCTGGCCTGAGTTTCTGATGAGTGGAAGACGTGTGGAGAACAACTGGTGTGGAGCAACTGTAGGCTGGCATTTAAACCCCTCTGCCTGCTGCAGGATCACAGGGTTAAATTTAGCACGAGCCCCCAGAAACCTGACACGACGTTTAGCTGTTGCTGCACATCTACACTTCACATCTCTGTTGGGCCCTGCTCTCTAGGGCTTTGAGGGCCCGTTTGTGTGTGCGTGTGCGTGTCCTTCTGTGGCTTTGTGCACTCATGTGTGTCTTAAGAGGCAAGGATGCGATCGGGTTGCCGTGGAAATGGGGGAGATAACCTCAGATCAAAGATGTCCGTCTTAATGAGCTAATCCCAGACTCGCGTCCCCCCTCTATGACACCGTACATGAAGTGTGCTGCTATGAGGGAGGAGGGGGGACAGTAGGGACAGTCTGGAGACAGCTGTCACTTCTACTAGGAGCCACGGATATGCAGTGACAAGAGGTTGTTTCTGATGGGAATTAAATGAGGCCAGAGTTTGTTGTTTACTCAAAACTAGGTCACACATAAATACTTGTACGGTGTTGTGACTGAAGCAACGTCAGGTTCATAATGATCAACAAGGTCAGCAGTAATTGTGTAGGTGATTTGAAAGCTCATGCCACTGTTGCCGGGTTTCTGTAACCACATTCATATCTACTGACTTTCTTTCTGAGACGAGTGATGCAAGTGACCTTCTGAGCTACTCTCTGAACCAGACAGGCCTGTGCAGGAACAAGTAAGTCGAGCACCAAGTTGACACTGGCTCACATTACTCCCAGAAATCAAGGAGGTTTCTGAATCGGGATTAATCAGACGGCCATTCGGGGAAACGGCCTTCGTTGTCCTGACCCCCTCCAGCCACTGGGTTACAGCATTAGCCTAGCCGCCAGGTGTTAATCCTTCCAGGACATGTCTCACCTCATAGCTCACCGGCTAATTCGAACTGGCTTCCGCATAGCGTCGACGAACAGCATAAACATACACTTCTGTCAGCAGAGAAGTGGCCTGGAGTGATGCGCACAGTGAGATGTGTTACATCCCTGAGTATCTTGTATCGCTACCACAGGTTTATGACAGTAGTACACATATCTGGCAGGAAATGTTTGCTGGAGACAGGAGAAATGCTGTGCAATGTGGCTACAGGATATAAACTGGACATTGGCAGAGTGTCTGGTGCATACCATCACTGATGCCACATGAAGTCAAGCCTGGGACATTTGTCACATGTCATTTCACTAAATTTCTTTACTTTCTGTTTTCTAAGAGACATAAAAAAAAATGCTAAAAATTCATCTTTTTACAGAGGTTCATGTTCGCATAATGTTTTTTTTCTCCCAATGACACAGAAAATTTAAAAATTGGTATTTTTTCTGACATCACTCACCCATGGAGCTGCAAAATCAATACAAAATACTAAAAGATTATTGCAACAGCCAAAAATGTAAGTGAATAACATTACAATGAATACTCTTAGTACTTTAAAAAAATTAAAACTATACGATTTTTTCCAGTAGGAATAAATAGTAACTGAGTGCATTTATTCTAGCACTGTAATTAACTGCAGTTTTGAGGTATCTGCGCTTTCTGGTCCGTGTACGGATCTGGTAATTGCATTTTCCGTTCTGAAACGGGTATTGAAAAACAAAAAAACAGTGGTTATTTGATTTTCGTTTTAAAATACAAAAATTAAAATTGAAATACAAGGCGTTTTTCATTTTCATGATCAAAAAGGGATATACGATTTTTTTTTTAAATGCTTTGATTTTCGTTTTATATTTAGAATAACAAGAAAGCAAAATCAGTAAGAGACAAACGAAAAAAGGTCAGTTTTTTCATTTTCTGAGACCGGAAGTGGTCATCAGCAAGTGTGGAGCCAAACGACAACAAGATTCTCAGAGGGCGGAGCCAGAGAGCAGTGATTGGTCAGACTGACTTAGAGCCAGAGAGCAGTGATTGGTCAGACCATAGATAATATAGGAGACAGCACGCTAGCGTATCTAGTCTATGTATATCTGTGGTCGGCACGTCTGGTAGCATCTCTGGCTGCTGTTGACCTTGTTTTTGGAGTAAAACTCGGTAAGAAGATAAATACTTCTAACCTGTAGCGTTATTTTGTTGTACGTTAAGTCAACGACTTGTGAAGAGTTGTGTTTTGTCGTGTTTCAGCAGTTGGTCCGGACGCGTTAGCTAGCTAAGCGGCTAAGTTAGCTAGCGAGCTAATTAACACGGGTGGTTAACTTACCGCTGAATCGATAAACATCTGTAAAAGTTATGTAATCCATATGTCCGCCGCCTGGTGACGTCATGATATCCAAATTAGATGAGTGAATTTACTCCCATCACAAACTTTGGATCATACTGATGATTTTACTCATTTACAGTTTGCCTTTATCTCTAATCATTTTCAAGTACCAAGAACCTTTTGAAAAAGTGATATCACAACTGAATATTTTATTGAAAAAAACTGTGGCGCCTAAAGGGTTAATAGAGCTGCTTTGCACTTTTTACACTGTTTATTCACCAACACTTAATTTAATAAAAGTCCCATCTAGTTTTTATGAGAAATGTGATGTTTTAATTTCTCTGTGAATAACTGCAGTGTAATGGAACAGCTGGAGTTGTAACATCTGTCCTGATATTGATCATGAAGTATTGATCAGAATACTTATGGTTAGCAGTCATCCCTGAAGTTTTACATTAAAATCTTTATTTGTGTTGTGAACTTTGGTAAGAAGCAGAAACGTTAGCATTGCCATGGATATATGAGTGTTAAATTCTGTCCATGTTTCCATTTTGGGAAATGCAGTCCAGTTCCAGAATGTGGAGGAATTTAGTCTCACAATCACAGACAACAAATATTATCTGAAAGTTGGGTTATTGTTGTTTATCAGCACAATACAAAAAGGTTAATGTTAGAAATATTCCAGTTAAGACTCTAGAATATCATGGTTTATGTAAATTTACCTCAATAATATGAATGTTTAGGTTAAGATTGTACAGTGATATTTATTATGTAAGTTTAGCTGATTAATGTTTATAACTCTGCACTGAAATATTATTTAAATTGACATCATTATTATAATATTTAGGGTCAGACCCTACAGTATTGAGATTAAGAAATCAAATATTCTATAAAATGTAAATACACTGAACTCATTTGGATATATTTAAGTGAGACTCTACAATATTATTTGACACAAATCTATCTAAATCAACATTTTAATAATTTTCACGCCAAACATTTACTGGACTGATTTAAATATTAAAATCACTCCTTTCTAATGTATGTTCAAACCTGAGGCCTGAAAGAGAAACACACAAGTATCTGTTTGAAGGAACTTCTGCAGAGTCCTGGTTCCAGAACATGATGATAGAATTATAGACAAACTTTAACAAAAGCTGCGTGAGAGTTTACAGGTTTTTATGTTAGATTTCTTCAGTAATTTAATGAGAGTTATCAGCAAAAATCAAGTGTTCATTTGATGAACTTCATTTCCTAAAACATCCAGAATTGGAGCTCATATCTTTGGCAGCTGTAAAGTTTCTGCTCCTTCAAAGTTCACAACACAATGAATTAATTCCTAAAACTCTCTCAATGCTGGAGAGCGTTTGTGATGCTGAAGCAGTGACCAGTTTTTCTGTTTCTTCTCTGGAGATGCACAATGAGGGACGTCTGCAGAGACTGAGAAAGAGTCTCACCACATTCTGACATCAGGAAAAAGACTTTATTGAAGACTGCAATGAGAAAAACTATCAGACAGCAGACGGCATGCATTCAAGGTGAGCTCTGAACATTTGATCTGGAACAGGAATTCAATAACGGCAGCATGAGCTTCATTTCAGTCTGTAGCTGCTGAATTCATGGATGAATCATCTGGCACTAGAGAAGAAGACGATCAAACATTCACGTCAGCTGATGGAGGTCCAAGAGTCTCACCGAACAACCAACCTACAGAGTGAAGACCTCGAATCTGATTGGACGGCCTCCTATTCAGCCACGTGTGAACAAATGCCTCTAAGTTGATTTGTTTTCTAAAATAAATCTAGTTTGAGTCCTAATCTATGCCTGTGTGTTTGCTTCTTTACACCGCTGTTAACAGTTTAGGCTGTTAGATTGTTCCAGATAAGACAAGTACAAGATACTTCAGAGCCGTTCTACCACGAGCCTGACAGGAAGAACTCCAACAGCTACTGAATGTTCCTGTGGTTCCCTCAAGGCTACAGGAGGAGCCCTACGAGGACGAGCCGGTCCACCTGATGGAGGCCACTCGCTGCGGTTCAAAGCCAACACAGACTACGTGGACTTCTACTGGACCACACGGAGGCCTTCAAACCGGACCAACAAGTTCACGACTCCCCGACTCGTGGGTCTGAGGACACCGCCGAGCCTCGGCCCAGCTGGCCTCCTGTCTGTGGATGTTTGAGTGCTGAGAGGTTTGTGGATGCATGTGAACGTGTCTGTGTTGAAACAGCAGCTTTTGACTTAGTAACACCGCTAAAAACCAAGAGCTCCTTTATTTGTGACTTCCACTAAAAAAACTGATGAAAATAAGTTTGTCAGGGTTCTGACTGATAACAGATTATTGAATAATGAAAATAACAGTTTAAATATTCCTTTAAACAATCCTTTTTGGTCTACATTTCCTTTACACTGACTTCTTGGTATATGCACAAGTATTTTGGGTGGAATATACCATTAAGCCCCATGCTCAAGGGTTCTTCTGGGAATATACCATTAAACCAACCTTTTCGGTAAATATTCCAGGATGTTGGGTAGAATATACCATCAGATCAACCTTTTAGGTCTACATTGGAAGATTTTAGAGTAGAATATTACTCCAAACCATCCTTTAGGTCTATATTTAAGGTGGAATACTCCTTTACACCAAGATTTTTTGGTCTACATTGAAAGATTTTAGGTGGAATATTCCTTTGAATGAACTTTTTAAGTTTATGTTCAAGGATGTTTGGTGGAATATACCATCAGACCAACCTCCAAGGTCTACAGTAGTGAATTTTAGGTAGAATATACCATTAAACTCACCTTTTAGGTCTACATTGGAGGATTTTAGGTGGAATTTTCTTCCAAACCTTTTAGTCATTTAGTCTACATTTAAGGATGTTTAGGATGGTATATTCTTCCGAACCAACTTCTCAGGTCTACATTTCAGGTGGAATATTCCTCCATACTAACTTTTTTGGTCTACATTGAAGGATTTTTTCTAAACCATCCTTTCAGGTCTATATTTGAGGTTTTAGGTGGAATATTCCTTTTAACCAGCCCCTCAGGTCTCTTTGAGGATTTTGGATGGAATACTCGGTTAAACCAACATTTTAGGTGCATGCCCAAGGATTTTTGGTGGAATGTTCCTTTAAAGTGGATGAGTGAGGACCTTGTAGGTGGAATACTTCCTGAAACCAATCTTTTAGGTCAACATTCAAAGATTTAAGGGGGAATATTCCTTTAAACCAACCTAAATTTCATGTTTTGATCATTATCAAGTGAGAAACCTCAATCCAGACTCCTCATAATGACGTTTGAGATTTATGCTGCTGTTATTTGTTTAGTCCAGACTAAATGACAGAAATCCACAACTGTAATTGTATTTCAGGACTCGGTTATTAAATGTCAAAACAATCCATGTGACTCAACAGCTTTACAAACTCTAAGATTAAACTCTCCACAAGGATCCAAAATTAGTTGGACTTCTACATGAGAGCTTCAGTTATTCTTCATCTACTTCCTGAAAAGTTTGGTCAATGAAAAAAGACAAAAACTAATATTTTCAGCTGAACTAAAGACAGACTTTGTGATTTTTCTGCTCACATGTTGTGTTGTTGTAAACTTCCTCTTTCAAATAAATAGCCGCCTAACCCCCTGGAAACCAGCGTTTGTCGTGTTTTTGTGTTGCTCCTCGGTGACCCTAGACAGCCGAGTCGTAATGTTTTTTGAGCAACACACCATACTATGACGTTTACAATGATGGTTCTACTATGAAACCAGTTTGACATGTTCAGGCGTTCTTTGTGTGAAAACTCAGAAATTTCAGGTATCAGAAGGTGGTTTTCAACTTTCTTAGTTAACTTTCTGCTTCAATTTTAAATTAAATTTCCTTCACTAACCCAGCCCTCTGGACTTCCAGTAAGCTGTGTTCCTATTGGCTGTCCAGGTGGCTGCTTGGTATTATCAGGAACACCTGAGCAGCTCAGTATCTTCCTGCTTTATTTGGCTGCAGACATTTCAAACATTTCCTCTGCTTCTGTTCACCACTGAACCGGGTTTGGCTCTGTTGGTTTAGTTTGTTCTTTAGGCGTTGGCTTTCAGCTTCCAGCAGTAAAATCGTCTTTAATGTGTTTCTTGGTGTGTTTTAGGGCTTTGTACTGGATAGTTGTCTTGGTAAATGTGGTTCTTTAGCCACAGTTAGCACATGGTGCTAATGTGTGCAGTGATTAGTGGGTTTGATGCAGCTGAGTTGTGTCTTTATCTTGGCTGTAGTGAGTCTTTAGAGGTTTTTGGTCAGACACATTCTGTATTCTTGTGAACCAACGTTGGTTGTCCAGAAGGTAAGAGTTCCTGTCCTGATTCTCTGTTCTCAGAGGTTCTCTGGTAGGCCGCAGGCCGCAGCGTTTGGGTTGTGCTAGTTTGGTTTTTGTACGGTTTCATTTGGACGACTATCTTGAGGCCTCTCCATGTGGTTTAGTGAGGAGACCAGGCTTTAGAGTAGCAGAATCATTTGTCACTAGTTTGAGCAGGAGAAGGTGAGCTTCAGAGTAGAAATGAGACGGAAACCTTCTTGACCTGTGTGGTGAGATCCTGTACCAAGAGTTTGAGCAGGTTGTGAAGAGTCTGTAGATCTTTGGTCTGAAAGCACAAGAAGAGTCGACTCATTAAAGGAGAAAACAGGAGATATTGTTGGTTCTTCTGTCTCTCTGCAGTTTCCTTAGACTGAATATCAAATTTATATTTTAAATAATTTACCATGTGAGCCCAAGAAGACTTCAATAAACTCCCTCCATCCCGTGGACACATATTTTATTACCATGTTAAATCTTTTTTTAAAAATGTTTTTGAGTTTTAATCATAGTTTTAGCATAGTTTTTTTCTCTTTGCTTGTTCAGTTTTGTCATCTGTGTAAAAGGTGCTAAACAAATAAAGTTGAATTGATAAACTGAATAATTGACTAACTCATGATTGTGACAACAGAAGCATTTTCATTGTGATTTAAGGGTTTATTTCATTTTTAAGGTTGGGGTTAAAATCTTGACAGAAATAGAAGATTAAAGAAATAAACTACATAACAAAAAGCAATTAAATCAAAGGAAAAAAAACTAATACAATAAAACTTTTTAAAAGTTTATTATTAAAAAGATTTAAGAAATTTAAGATGTAATTTTCTAATTAAACATTACATTTTTTAATTAAATGTTTTGTCTTTTTAAAGGTTTAATAATCTAATTAAATGTTTCGCCTTTTTAAAAATGTTTAATATTCTTCTTGTTTAATTGTTTTTTTTACATTTTTAATTATGGAAAATATTTTATCTGTAATTTTTAATATTTGTATTTTAAAAATTTTGTTTCATAATGACATGTATCTTGTTGAATTATCCAGCTCAATATTTTGTCTGTTTAATATAATTTAATTGTATTTAATGTTTAACTCTAATCGAAACATTAAATATTGGGAAAGGAAAAAAAACTCAAACAAGCCGATAAAACATTTGAACAAACAAACATTAAAAAGATAAAACATTTGGAAATCAAATCAGACATTAGAAAAGAATAAAAGCTGAGAAAAGAGCAAAACTAAATGTTTAAGAAGAATCAAACTAAAGACAAAACATTTGAAAAGACACCAGTTAGACTTTAGAAGATCAAATTAAACAGAAGAGACAATAAAACGATCAAAAAGAGCAAAAACAGATAAAGTGCTTAAAAGATTTTCTAGTCTGAAACGAAAACATCAAGTTGTTTCTTCAAACATTTCCTCTTTCTATGTTCTTGGTTTGATTGTGGACAGATTTACTAAGAACTCGTTTCAGAAAACTGCTTTCCAGATAAAGTCTACTAGTAGTTGAAGGCATTTATCAAACTAATGTTACCTTCTGATCTCCACAAACTTTACTGTTTAGTGAAGAGAATCAAAGTTTGTTGAGGATTTCTAAAAAACCCACAGGTGAAGGTCTGAGAAGAACTCAGATGGATGGTCTAAATGTGAAATCAAGACTCATGGTCACAAGTTTTAAGGCTTCTGTTAACCAGAAAGTTCAAACTAACAGAGAAGTACTAAGAAACTTTTAAAATTTCAGTCCTCAGACTGTCTGAAGGTTCAAACTAACAGAGAACTACTGTGGGACTTAGAAAATTTCAGCCCTCAGACTGTCTGAAGGTTCAAACTAACAGAGAAGTACTCAGGAACTTAGAAGATATCAGTCCTTGGACTGTCTGAAAGTTCAATCTAACAGAGAACTACTGTGGGACTTAGAAAATTTCAGCCCTCAGACTGTGTGAAAGCTCAGGTCCTGAGGACTCGGGAGGTGTGGAGGCTTTGGAAAGTCTGGGAACTGAGGGTTCAACCCTCCAGCACAAAGGCTGAAGTCCAGCCTCCTGAGAAAAACGGTCGAGTCGAGACTCAAGTTAAAAAAAAACTCGAAAACGACAAAAAATAGATGATAAATGCGCAAAAAAAAGAAGAATTAGTATCTGAGCGAATAGCTCAGGGGGATAAGAGGATAGACTACCAAGCGGAGGGTCGCAGGTTCAAGACCCACCAGCGGCAGTTTTCTTTCTTTGTCTTTGTCAGGATTTTGAGAAAATTTAAGAAGTGTCTGGTCTTGAACCAGCGACCTGCAGCTCCATAGGCAAATCCTTAACTCACTGAGCTACAGATCAGATGAAAAGAAATAAATTCGTCGTCCCTTTGACATCGTAGTTCGTGAAGTGACCACATGGGCAGGGCCAAGGCGGAGTCTGGGTGGAGTCAGGGCGGAGAGTAGGCGGGGAGGTGGGTGGCGGCCTCCCCCCTCTACTCCCCCACCTCCCCCCACCACCCACCACACCTTCCCCCGCCCGACGAGTTCTTCGAGTCTCCACGAGTTCTTCGAGTCTCGACAGGTTTTCCCGAGTTTCTGGAGTTTCCACGAGGTCGGAGGCAGAACAAGTTGTCATGAAGAGGTGTTGAAGTCGGTCAGGATGGACTGACTTTTTACAGCGACTAGAAGGAAGATGACTAGAAGAGCAGGTCTTTAACCACCATCCATAAAATCCATGGAGTCGGCTCCAGAGAAATGAAGGAGGGTCAACTTTTATCAACCTCCATCCAGATGTTCAACTTGATATCTTTGACATTTTTAGCACCACAACCCTTTAGTATCACACTTTATTATCATTTATTAGGACTTTAATGGAATCCACCAGCAGATTTAGTTTTTGTTGACAAACTTTATTCTTGTCATCGTGGGACTGCAGTATTTAAAACTGTTCTTTCTATTTGACTTCATGTTTATTAGTTTTAGTGGAGAAAGTTATTTTAGTTGTCGATTAGTCTCTTAAAAACCAAATAATAAATTGGATTAGTCAAGAGGTTTAAATTTCTTACTTTGTCATATTTTAAATATGACAAAAAAATATAAAAAATAAAGTGTCTTGAGACAATTTGACCTGTAATTGGCGTTAAATAAATAAAATTGAATTAAAACTGTATATATCTTGTAATGTTGGAGTAATTCAGCCATATATGTTGGAAAACACATTTCTTTGTCCATTAATCTGTTGATTGTTTTCTCCAGTAATTCATTTCTTGTTTTGGTTTATAAAATGTCAAACCCAAATATATTCAGTTTACGGCCATAAAAACCAAAAAGATTTACATTCATGATGCAGGAATCAGGCGATTTTTAACTTTTTGTCTTAGTTTAGTCAGAAAGATTGTTGATAATGTGTGAATTGTTGCAGCTTGTGAGCCGTAAAAGGTTTTAATCTTTGGGGCCGAGTGTCAGAAAACATTTAGAAACCAACATCAACAAAACACTCAACAAAGATTTGAACATCATTAAAGGGAAATCCAACTTTTGCATGACAATGTCTAATTAAAGGACATTTATTTCCAACGTAAATGTGTGATATTCATCTTCTGGAGCTTTCTCTTCACATCGTCTTCCACCTGAACTGGTTTGGTCGGGAGCATGTGCAACAAACATTTGAAAAACTGCACTTTAACATCAATGAATGACACTGAAGTTTAATCTCTACATAAATGAGACTGAGTCTGGATGTGTTGCTCTTTCATTAACTCCTAAGTTTAGGGAAAGTTCAAACAAAAGAGTTCAGATAAGACTTGAGAATGAGCTTATTTTGAACAAACATCTCAGACTTCCTGAGGTTCAGCACCTACAGCAAGATATTTTAACAACAAGCAACTCAAGAGATCCAGAAGTTGAAGAGAGTTAGCTTTAGCTGAGCCAAAGTACATGTGGGACGCTAACCTAGCAAACATTTCAGACTTTTCTCTGTGAATTCAGAGAAATAATTTACTATTTAATGACAGAGCTACACATCTTAACTCAGTCTCATTAAAACAGACTCTAATTCAGTGTCATCCATCCATATTAAAGTGCAGTTACCCAAAATGTTTGTTGCATGAGCTCCAACAAAACCTGTCCAGGTAGAAGGCCACTTTGACAAACAGGAAGTGGACGATTCCAAGCAGATTTATAGAAGGGGGAACCGGACTGTACTAAGTGTGGTCGAGTATAGAGGGGTGTTTTGTGGGTTTTTAAGGCTGATAATGATTATTAGTGAAACATTTGGAGTAGATATTCATTTGCAGTAAATGAAAGTATTTAAAATCTTGGAGATAAACTTACAAGAACACAAACTCTAACAGAAAACTTTGTTGATACGTTTTTGTTTTGTTTACAGATGTTAAGTTAAAGGAGTTTTATTCGTGACATATAACCAATCAAATCACTCCAGAAGACAGAGCGACCACAGGTAGATAAAGGTTCAGAGCCAAAGTAGCACCATTTTTAAATGTATTTATTACCGTAAATCAGTAAAAAATAAAATACTGATAATAAGTAAATCAGTCAGCCCACAATTACTACAATTCTACAATGTATGTCTCTTTCCTTTGACTTGTTATTTGTACAATATACGATGTATATGATAGCGTTTTTTTTATCCCAAAGGCTATACTGTGATGTTTTCTAAGAGACATACTCTGCTTGTTCTGGTCCTGGGCCGCTGCACTTCTCCTCTGTTGTTTTCTGGATTGTACTCAGCTGCATGCCTTCGTCCACCCGGCCTCCGTTGACTCGTCCCGCCTGCCGTCTCTGGAGCTGAAGCTGGATTGGAACAGACCAAAGTACAGTCCAATCACGATGCCAGCTGCCTCTCAAAAGGCTCCTTCATCTGGCAGGTGACGGCACTTCTTCTGAGGGGAAGCTGAGCTGGCCCGGCAGAACTTTGGAGATGTGTTCCAGTGGTTGGTGGATGTGTGGGGAGATAGAGAGGGACCTTTGAATTGTTCAGAAAGGAAAACAGGGAACCCATTGGTAGTTTTAGTTTAGGGTGCTACTGCGGTGTGTTTTTGGGCTTGAAGAGGTGAACAGGAAGAGTTTTTTTCGTATTGATTATCTTTTACTTTGTTCCTGGTTGGAATGCCCATCAATGTCAACAGGAAGTTCACTTTTAGTTCTCTTTATTTT